>NC_092334.1:451216875-451530000 GCF_046630445.1 Rutidosis leptorrhynchoides
GTTTCTTGTATAATCTCCGGACCCGTAATCTGTCTATCCCCCACTTCACTCCAACAAATCGGAGACCTGCACTTTCTACCATAAAGTGCTTCAAACGGCGCCATCTCAATGCTTGAATGGTAGCTGTTGTTGTAGGAAAATTCTGCTAACGGTAGATGTCGATCCCAACTGTTTCCGAAATCAATAACACATGCTCGTAGCATGTCTTCAAGCGTTTGTATCGTCCTTTCACTCTGCCCATCAGTTTGTGGATGATAGGCAGTACTCATGTCTAGACGAGTTCCTAATGCTTGCTGTAATGTCTGCCAGAATCTTGAAATAAATCTGCCATCCCTATCAGAGATAATAGAGATTGGTATTCCATGTCTGGAGACGACTTCCTTCAAATACAGTCGTGCTAACTTCTCCATCTTGTCATCTTCTCTTATTGGCAGGAAGTGTGCTGATTTGGTGAGATGATCAACTATTACCCAAATAGTATCAAAACCACTTGCAGTCCTTGGCAATTTAGAGATGAAATCTATGGTAATGTTTTCCCATTTCCATTCCGGGATTTTGGGTTGTTGAAGTAGACCTGATGGTTTCTGATGCTCAGCTTTGACCTTAGAACATGTCAAACATTCTCCTACATATTTAGCAACATCGGCTTTCATACCCGGCCACCAAAAATGTTTCTTGAGATCCTTGTACATCTTCCCCGTTCCAGGATGTATTGAGTATCTGGTTTTATGAGCTTCTCTAAGTACCATTTCTCTCATATCTCCAAATTTTGGTACCCAAATCCTTTCAGCCCTATACCGGGTTCCGTCTTCCCGAATATTAAGATGCTTCTCTGATCCTTTGGGTATTTCATCCTTTAAATTTCCCTCTTTTAAAACTCCTTGTTGCGCCTCCTTTATTTGAGTAGTAAGGTTATTATGAATCATTATATTCATAGATTTTACTCGAATGGGTTCTCTGTCCTTCCTGCTCAAGGCATCGGCTACCACATTTGCCTTCCCCAGGTGGTAACGAATCTCAAAGTCGTAATCATTCAATAATTCAATCCACCTACGCTGCCTCATATTCAGTTGTTTCTGATTAAATATGTGTTGAAGACTTTTGTGGTCGGTATATATAATACTTTTGACCCCATATAAGTAGTGCCTCCAAGTCTTTAATGCAAAAACAACCGCGCCTAATTCCAAATCATGCGTCGTATAATTTTGTTCGTGAATCTTCAATTGTCTAGACGCATAAGCAATCACCTTCGTTCGTTGCATTAATACACAACCGAGACCTTGCTTTGATGCGTCACAATAAATCACAAAATCATCATTCCCTTCAGGCAATGACAATATAGGTGCCGTAGTTGGCTTTTTCTTCAACAACTGAAACGCTTTCTCTTGTTCATCATTCCATTCAAATTTCTTCCCTTTATGCGTTAATGCAGTCAAGGGTTTTGCTATTCTGGAAAAGTCTTGGATGAACCTTCTGTAGTAACCAGCTAGTCCTAAAAACTGGCATATGTGTTTCGGAGTTTTCGGGGTTTCCCACTTTTCAACATTTTCTATCTTTGCCGGATCTACCTTAATACCTTCTTTGTTCACTATGTGACCGAGGAATTGAACTTCTTCCAACCAAAATGCACACTTTGAAAACTTAACGTACAATTCTTCCTTCCTCAATACTTCTAACACCTTTCTCAAATGTTCACCGTGTTCTTGGTCATTCTTTGAGTAAATAAGTATGTCATCAATGAAAACAATGACAAACTTGTCAAGGTATGGTCCACACACTCGGTTCATAAGGTCCATGAACACAGCTGGTGCATTAGTTAAACCAAACGGCATGACCATAAACTCGTAATGACCGTAACGTGTTCTGAAAGCAGTCTTTGGAATATCATTTTCTTTCACCCGCATTTGATGATACCCGGAACGTAAGTCAATCTTTGAATAAACAGACGAACCTTGTAGTTGATCAAATAAGTCATCGATTCTCGGTAGTGGGTAGCGGTTCTTGATGGTAAGTTTGTTCAACTCCCGGTAGTCGATACACAACCTGAATGTACCATCTTTCTTCTTGACAAACAAAACAGGAGCTCCCCACGGTGATGTGCTTGGTCGAATGAAACCACGCTCTAAAAGTTCTTGTAATTAGCTTTGCAGTTCTTTCATCTCGCTGGGTGCGAGTCTGTAAGGAGCACGAGCTATTGGTGCAGCTCCTGGTACAAGATCTATTTGAAATTCAACGGATCGATGTGGGGGTAATCCCGGTAATTCTTTCGGAAATACATCGGGAAATTCTTTTGCAATGGGAACATCATTGATGCTCTTTTCTTCAGTTTGTACTTTCTCGACGTGTGCTAGAACAGCATAGCAACCTTTTCTTATTAGTTTTTGTGCCTTCAAATTACTAATAAGATGTAGCTTAGTGTTGCCCTTTTCTCCGTACACCATTAAGGGTTTTCCTTTTTCTCGTATAATGCAAATTGCATTTTTGTAACAAACGATCTCTGCTTTCACTTCTTTCAACCAGTCCATACCGATTATCACATCAAAACTCCCTAACTCTACTGGTATCAAATCAATCTTAAATGTTTCGCTAACCAGTTTAATTTCTCGATTCCGACATATATTATCTGCTGAAATTAATTTACCATTTGCTAATTCGAGTAAAAATTTACTATCCAAAGGCGTCAATGGACAACTTAATTTAGCACAAAAATCTCTACTCATATAGCTTCTATCCGCACCCGAATCAAATAAAACGTAAGCAGATTTATTGTCAATAAGAAACGTACCCGTAACAAGCTCCGGGTCTTCCTGTGCCTCTGCCGCATTAATATTGAAAACTCTTCCGCGGCCTTGTCCATTCGTGTTCTCCTGGTTCGGGCAATTTCTAATAATGTGGCCCGGTTTTCCACATTTATAACAAACTACATTGGCATAACTTGCTCCGACACTACTTGCTCCGCCATTACTCGTTCCGACACCATTTGTTCCTTTCGTTCTATTAACCCCTGGTCCGTAGACCTCACACTTCGCCGCGCTATGACCATTTCTTTTACACTTGTTGCAAAATTTGGTGCAGAACCCCGAGTGATACTTTTCACACCTTTGGCATAGCTGCTTCTGATTGTTGTTGTTGTTGCGGTTATTATTATTGTTGGGATGATTATTGTAGTTGCTGTTGTTGTTGTTGTTGTTGTTGTTGTTGGGCCGTTTGTTGTAGTTGCGATTGATGTTGCGATTGTTGGGATAATTGTTGCGATTATTGTTGTAATTGCTGTTGTTGTTGTATTGGTGATTCTTATCACCGTTTTCCTCCCACTTTCTTTTGACTTGCTTTACATTGGCCTCTTCAGCAGTCTGTTCTTTAATTCTTTCTTCAATCTGGTTCACTAGTTTGTGAGCCATTCTACATGCCTGTTGTATGGAGGCGGGCTCGTGTGAACTTATATCTTCTTGGATTCTTTCCGGTAATCCTTTCACAAACGCGTCGATCTTCTCTTCCTCATCTTCGAATGCTCCCGGACACAATAGGCACAATTATGTGAATCGTCTTTCGTACGTGGTAATATCAAATCTTTGGGTTCGTAACCCTCTAAGTTCTGTCTTGAGCTTATTGACCTCGGTTCTGGGACGGTACTTCTCGTTCATCAAGTGCTTGAATGCTGACCACGGTAGTGCGTACGCATCGTCTTGTCCCACTTGCTCTAGATAGGTATTCCACCATGTTAACGCAGAACCTGTGAAGGTATGCGTAGCGTACTTCACTTTGTCCTCTTCAGTACACTTACTTATGGTAAACACCGATTCGACCTTCTCGGTCCACCGTTTCAATCCGATCGGTCCTTCGGTTCCATCAAATTCCAAAGGTTTGCAGGCAGTGAATTCTTTGTAGGTGCATCCTACACGATTTCCTGTACTGCTAGATCCAAGGTTATTGTTGGTATGTAGCGCAGCCTGTACTGCGGCTATGTTTGAAGCTAGAAAAGTACGGAATTCCTCTTCATTCATATTCACGGTGTGTCGAGTAGTCGGTGCCATTTCCTTCAAAATAGTCCAATGGAACAAGTTAATCATACAGAATATTAAGAGTAGTTAATAGTATTTCGTAGCATAATATGAACTCATTTATAAAAGCTTTTTCTTCATATTAGTGTTTTATAAGTTTAAATTCGGGTAGTACCTACCCGTTAAGTTCATACTTAGTAGCTAATATACAATTCAACTACTACAATTCTATATGAAAAACTGATTATAATAATATTTCGCGTTCAAACTTTTACACAATATTTTACAAACTTACAATACCGCTTATTTTACATATAGCATGAAATATAGCACACAATAAATTTGATACAAGATGGTTGTGAAGATAATTCTAGCTAGTACACAAGTCGTTCAGCGAAGGCAATAAAGACACGTAATTCATACATCCAGAAACAAGTCATGCATTCTGGTTTTACTAGGATTACTTCCCATCCTTGGTCTTGTGGAACATAACCGTTATGGTCGTTGATAAGACAGCGTGTTGTAACGTCGTCAAAGGGACGAGGGTTACGTAATGTCCAACAGTCCCGTAACAATCTAAAAACCTCATTTCTTACCCCAATTACCGACTCCGTCACTTGTAGGAACGTTTTGTTTAATAGTTGTAGCCCGATGTTCTTGTTCTCACTTTGGTGAGAAGCGAACATTACTAATCCGTAAGCATAACATGCTTCTTTATGTTGCATATTAGCCGCTTTTTCTAAATCACGAAGTCCAATATTCGAATATATTGAGTCAAAATAATTTCTTAACCCATTGCGTAAAATAGCATTTGGGTTCCCCGCAATATATGCGTCAAAGTAAACACATTGTAACTTATGGATTTCCCAATGTGATATCCCCCATCTTTCGAACGAAAGCCTTTTATAAACCAAGGCATTCTTGGAACGTTCTTCGAATGTCTTACAAACTGATCTCGCCTTAAATAGTTGTGCCGAAGAATTCTGACTGACTCTAGACAAGATTTCATCAATCATGTCTCCGGGTAGGTCTCTTAAAATATTGGGTTGTCTATCCATTTTGTATTTTTATACTGTAAAATAGACAAGAGTTAGATTCATAAAAAAAATACTTATTAATACAAGCAATTTTTACATATATCATAAAGCATAAGCACACTATATTACATATATTACACCACACGAATACAACTATCTTATTCCAACTCGCTTGTTTCTTCTTCTTCGGTTTTGGTTCGTTTTGCCAAGTTTCTAGGGATATAGGATGTTCCCCTAATATGAGCCGTCGTTTTCCACATTGGTTTAGAAAAACCTGGTGGTTTAGAGGTTCTCGGGTCATTGTTACAACTTAAGGACTTCGGGGGTTGACGATACATATAAAGTTCATCGGGTTGGAATTAGATTTCTCTATTTTTATACCCTTTCCCTTATTATTTTCTTTTGCCTTTTTAAATTCAGTTGGGGTAATTTCTATAACATCATCGAAATTCTCGTCGGAATCCGATTCATCGGAGAATTGGTAATCCTCCCAATATTTTGCTTCCTTGGCGGAAACACCATTGACCATAATTAACCTTGGTCGGTTGGTTGAGGATTTTCTTTTACTTAACCGTTTTATTATTTCCCCCACCGGTTCTATTTCTTCATCCAGTTCCGATTCTTCTTCCGGTTCCGATTTTTCTTCAGGTTCCGACTCTTCTTCCGGTTCCTCTTCGGGAACTTGTGAATTAGTCCATGAATCATTCCAATTTACATTTGACTCTTCATTATTATTAGGTGAGTCAATGGGACTTGTTCTAGAGGTAGACATCTATCACATAATATCAAACGCGTTAAGAGATTAATATATCACATAATATTCACATGTTAAAAATATATAGTTTCCAACAAAATTTGTTAAGCAATCATTTTTCAAGTAAATACGGTCGAAGTCCAGACTCACTAATGCATCCTAACAAACTCGATAAGACACACTAATGCAAAATTCTGGTTCTCTAAGACCAACGCTCGGATACCAACTGAAATGTCCCGTTCTTATTGATTAAAAACGTTCCATATTAATTGATTTCGTTGCGAGGTTTTGACCTCTATATGAGACGTTTTTCAAAGACTGCATTCATTTTAAAACAAACCATAACCTTTATTTCATCAATAAAGGTTTAAAAAGCTTTACGTAGATTATCAAATAATGATAATCTAAAATATCCTGTTTACACACGACCATTACATAATGGTTTACAATACAAATATGTTACAACTAAATAAGTTTCTTGAATGCAGTTTTTACACAATATCATACAAGCATGGACTCCAAATCTCGTCCTTATTTAAGTATACGACAGCGGAAGCTCTTAATAATCACCTGAGAATAAACATGCTTAAAATGTCAACAAAAATGTTGGTGAGTTATAGGTTTAACCTATATATATCAAATCATAATAATAGACCACAAGATTTCATATTTCAATACACATCCCATACATAGAGATAAAAATCATTCATATGATGAACACCTGGTAACCGACTTTAACAAGATGCATATATAAGAATATCCCCATCATTCCGGGACACCCTTCGGATATGATATAAATTTCGAAGTACTAAAGCATCCGGTACTTTGGATGGGGTTTGTTAGGCCCAATGGATCTATCTTTAGGATTCGCGTCAATTAGGGTGTCTGTTCCCTAATTCTTAGATTACCAGACTTAATAAAAAGGGGCATATTCGATTTCGATAATTCAACCATAGAATGTAGTTTCACGTACTTGTGTCTATTTTGTAAATCATTTATAAAACCTGCATGTATTCTCATCCCAAAAATATTAGATTTTAAAAGTGGGACTATAACTCACTTTCACAGATTTTTACTTCGTCGGGAAGTAAGACTTGGCCACTGGTTGATTCACGAACCTATAACAATATATACATATATATCAAAGTATGTTCAAAATATATTTACAACACTTTTAATATATTTTGATGTTTTAAGTTTATTAAGTCAGCTGTCCTCGTTAGTAACCTACAACTAGTTGTCCACAGTTAGATGTACAGAAATAAATCGATAAATATTATCTTGAATCAATCCACGACCCAGTGTATACGTATCTCAGTATTGATCACAACTCAAACTATATATATTTTGGAATCAACCTCAACCCTGTATAGCTAACTCCAACATTCACATATAGAGTGTCTATGGTTGTTCCGAAATATATATAGATGTGTCGACATGATAAGTCGAAATGTTGTATACGTGTCTATGGTATCTCAAGATTACATAATATACAATACAAGTTGATTAAGTTATGGTTGGAATAGATTTGTTACCAATTTTCACGTAGCTAAAATGAGAAAAATTATCCAATCTTGTTTTACCCATAACTTCTTCATTTTAAATCCGTTTTGAGTGAATAAAATTGCTATGGTTTCATATTGAACTCTATTTTATGAATCTAAACAGAAAAAATATAGGTTTATAGTCGGAAAAATAAGTTACAAGTCATTTTTGTAAAGGTAGTCATTTCAGTCGAAAGAACGACGTCTAGATGACCATTTTAGAAAACATACTTCCACTTTGAGTTTAACCATAATTTTTGGATATAGTTTCATGTTCATAATAAAAATCATTTTCTCAGAATAACAACTTTTAAATCAAAGTTTAACTTTTAAATCCGGTTTTACGGTGTTTTTCGTGTTTCCAGGTTTTAAATCATTAAGTTAACATATCATATAGATATAGAACATGTGTTTAGTTGATTTTAAAAGTCAAGTTAGAAGGATTAACTTTTGTTTGCGAACAAGTTTAGAATTAACTAAACTATGTTCTAGTGATTACAAGTTTAAACCTTCGAATAAGATAGCTTTATATGTATGAATTGAATGATGTTATGAACATCATTACTACCTTAAGTTCCTTGGATAAACCTACTGGAAAAGAGAAAAATAGATCTAGCTTCAACGGATCCTTGGATGGCTCGAAGTTCTTGAAGCAGAATCATGACACGAAAACAAGTTCAAGTAAGATCATCACTTGAAATAAGATTGTTATAGTTATAGAAATTGAACCAAAGTTTGAATATGATTATTACCTTGTATTAGAATGATAACCTACTGTAAGAAACAAAGATTTCTTGAGGTTGGATGATCACCTTACAAGATTGGAAGTGAGCTAGCAAACTTGAAAGTATTCTTGATTTTATGTAACTAGAACTTGTAGAATTTATGAAGAACACTTAGAACTTGAAGATAGAACTTGAGAGAGATCAATTAGATGAAGAAAATTGAAGAATTAAAGTGTTTGTAGGTGTTTTTGGTCGTTGGTGTATGGATTAGATATAAAGGATATGTAATTTTGTTTTCATGTAAATAAGTCATGAATGATTACTCATATTTTTGTAATTTTATGAGATATTTCATGCTAGTTGCCAAATGATGGTTCCCACATGTGTTAGGTGACTCACATGGGCTGCTAAGAGCTGATCATTAGAGTGTATATACCAATAGTACATACATCTAAAAGCTGTGTATTGTACGAGTACGAATACGGGTGCATACGAGTAGAATTGTTGATGAAACTGAACGAGGATGTAATTGTAAGCATTTTTGTTAAGTAGAAGTATTTTGATAAGTGTATTGAAGTCTTTTAAAAGTGTATAAATACATATTAAAACACTACATGTATATACATTTTAACTGAGTCGTTAAGTCATCGTTAGTCGTTACATGTAAGTGTTGTTTTGAAACCTTTAGGTTAACGATCTTGTTAAATGTTGTTAACCCAATGTTTATAATATCAAATGAGATTTTAAATTATTATATTATCATGATATTATCATGTATGAATATCTCTTAATATGATATATATACATTAAATGTCTTTACAACGATAATCGTTACATATATGTCTCGTTTAAAAATCATTAAGTTAGTAGTCTTGTTTTTACATATGTAGTTCATTGTTAATATACTTAATGATATGTTTACTTATCATAGTATCATGTTAACTATATATATATCCATATATATGTCATCATATAGTTTTTACAAGTTTTAACGTTCGTGAATCACCGGTCAACTTGGGTGGTCAATTGTCTATATGAAACATATTTCAATTAATCAAGTCTTAACAAGTTTGATTGCTTAACATGTTGGAAACATTTAATCATGTAAATATCAATCTTAATTAATATATATATATAAACATGGAAAAGTTCGGGTCACTACAGAGACAATGGAATGGTGGGACTCAATTACAGCATATTTGCCAAAGGAACAGATTAGCCAAATAACCTGGGAACAATTTGCTGCTAAAGTTTGTGACCAGTAATGTTCTGAATATGAAATGGAAAAGTTGAAAACCGAGTTTCTGAATATGAGGATTACGGAAAGTATGACGATTGATGAGGTTTTCAGAGACTTTACATCTAAGTTGAGGTTCGTCCAACAGTGGGTACCGACTGAGAAGGATAAAATTCAGTATTTCATGCGGGTGATTAAGCCAGAGTATAGAACAGTTGCGAGATTTGCAACAACCTTGGCGCAGGCTCATGAGATGGCTAAGGTTACTGAGGGTGATGTAATGGCAGCAAAAAGAGAAAGTTCGAGAGGTGGATCTTTTAGGGGAAAATCATAAAATCAATCGGGTGGGCAGTCGACTCAGCAGTCGAGTAAGCAATCCGGTTTTTGTGGTAAAAAGTCAGGCGGGTTTAAACAGAAAAGTAAGTCTGGTATTAGTGGATCGGGTTCAACTCAGTCTGGGTGGTGTAATGTTTGCAAGTCGACCCATGTAGGTCCGTGTTCTCTAATGACCAGAAGGTGTTTGATATGTGGAGTGTTAGGTCATGAATCAACAACTTGTTCTTTTAAATCTAATGTTTGTTGGAGTTGCCATCAGGAGGGGCATAGATCTGCAAATTGTCCATCTACGTCAAGAGCCGGTTCTGGGGCAGGGTCAGGGGCGAGGTCAGCAACTTCTGGGGGATCTTCTACTTCTACTGCTGGGCAGAAGAGAAAGAATCCTCCAACAGCAGATGCGAGGGCGTTTCAGATGACGGTAGACTCTTCAACCGCTACCGATGATGTCATTAACCGGTATGTTCTTGGTTAATTCCTTGCCAGCATGAGTGTTGTTTGATTCAGGAGCGAATCGATCTTTTATGTCCTTAGGCTTCTGTAATAAGTTGAAGTTGCCTGTTAGGATGTTAGATGCACCTTTGGGAATAGAAGTAGCCGATGGTAAAATGGTTCCATGCACATCATCTGTGTCTGGAGTTACCATCGAAATTGACGGCCATTCCTTCCCTTTAACCTGTTTGTTGATGCCTATACCTAGCTTTGATGTAGTCATAGGCATGAATTGGTTAAGAGCTAATATGGCTAATATTAAGTGTGATAAGAATATGATTTCTTTTCGTTTGGTCGATGGATCCCGAGTGATAGCTAGGGGAGAGCGCAGTAGATTAAACTTTCCTATGGTTTCTCTAATGAAAGCTCGGAAGTCGATATCAAAAGGGTGTGATTCGTTCTTAGCTTACGTGATTGATGTTAAGAAAGAAAAGAAGCAGGTGACCGATATCCCTATTGTGTCAGAATTTCCTGAAGTATTTCCAGATGATTTACCAGGGTCACCTCCAGTGCGTGAAGTAGAGTATAAAATCGATTTAGTTCCAGGTGCTACGCCAGTTGCAAAAGCTCCTTACAGATTAGCTCCGTCATAAATCCGAGAAATGATGTCTCAGATTCAGGAACTGTTAGATAAAGGATTTATTCGACCAAGTTCTTCACCGTGGGGTGCTCCTGTTTTGTTTGTGAAAAAGAAAGATGGGTCGCTTAGAATGTGTATAGACTACCGCGATTTGAATAAGAGAACAATCAAGAATAAATATCCATTACCAAGAATAGATGATATATTTGATCAGTTACAGGGTGCTTCCTATTTTTCAAAGATTGATTTACATTCAGGGTATCATCAGGTACGTGTTTCGGAGAACGATATACCGAAAACAGCGTTCAGAACTAGATATGGTCATTATGAATTTTTAGTTATGCCATTCGGGTTAACCAACGCGCCAGCAGTGTTTATGGATTTAATAAACATGGTGTGTCATCAGTATCTTGACAAGTTTGTGATTGTCTTCATAGATGATATCTTGATATATTCAAAAATCGAGAAGGATCATGCTACACATCTGAGGTTAGTGTTAGAACTTCTGAAACATGAACAGTTGTACGCTAAGTTCTCCAAATGTGAATTTTGACTACGGGAAGTACAGTTTCTGGGTCATGTGATTTGTGAACAGGGTATCAAAGTGGATCAGTCTAAGATAGAAGCTGTAATGAATTGGAACTCGTCGAAAACGCCGACAGAAATTAAGAGTTTTCTGGGTTTAGCAGGTTATTACCGCAGATTTATCAAAGACTTTTTCAAAATAGCAGGCCCATTAAATAAGTTAACCAGAAAAGATGTAGCCTTTCGATGGACTGATGAACAAGAAAAGGCTTTTCAGACTCTCAAACAGTTGTTATGTCAAGTGCCGGTTTTAGCTTTACCAGAGGGAACAGAAGATTTTGTGGTCTACTGTGATGCATCACGTGCAGGTCTGGGTTGTGTTTTGATGCAAAGAAATAAAGTTATAGCGTATGCTTCATGACAGTTGAAGAATCATGAACGAAATTACCCTACTCATGATTTAGAGTTAACTGCAGTTGTGTTTGCCTTGAAGCTTTGGAGACACTATTTGTATGGTACACATTGTGAAATCTATACAGATCATAAGAGTCTTCAATATATCTTTTCGCAGAAATAATTAAATATGCGTCAACGTCGATGTTTAGAATTAATTAAAGACTACGATTGTGAGATTAAGTACCATCCGGGTAAAGCAAATGTGGTCGCAGATGCTCCGAGTCGAAAGAAAATCGTCGAAAATGTCAGATTTATGAGAATTGAGATAGTTTCAGACTTGATCGATCATTTGAAAACCGTTCAGTTAGCAGCTTTGAATGATGAAAACCTAAAGACTGAGCAAATGACTAAATGAAAATTTGACCTATGCAATGATTCTAGAGGATTAAAGACCTATAATGACCGTATTTAGGTGCCTTTGCTTGGAGATTTGAGGGATTTAATCCTTACAGAAGCACATAAATCTAGACTGACAGTGCATCCAGGTAGTACAAAGATGCACAGAGATTTGAAAACATTGTATGGGTGGCCGACAATGAAGACAGATGTTGCAAGTTTCGTCGAGAAGTGTCATATATGTGCGCAAGTTAAAGCAGAACATCAGAAGCCGTATGGGTCTCTACGACAGTTAGCAATTCCTCAGTGGAAATGGGACCATATAACGATGGATTTTGTAACCAAGTTACCCCAAACTCAGAAAGTTCACGACATGATTTGGGTGATAGTGGATCATCTAACTAAGAGTGCTCACTTCTTAGCTACTCGTGAAACAGCTTCGTTGAGTGATTTGGCAGAGTTGTACTTGAAAGAAATCGTTAGTCGACATGGTGTACCGTTGTCAATAGTTTTCGACAGAGATACTAGGTTTGTATCGAGCTTCTGGAACAGTTTACAATAGAATTTGGGTACACGTGTGAATCTGAGTACAGCATATCATCCATAGATAGACGATCAGAGTGAACGAACGATTCAAACATTAGAAGACATGTTGAGGGCATGTGTCTTAGAATATGGTGGTTCTTGGGATTCACATCTTCCATTAATATAGTTTGCTTACAACAATTCCTATCATTCGAGTATCGGAATGCCGCCGTATGAAATGTTGTACAGTCGCAAGTGAAGAGCTCCTACATGTTGGTTAGAAGCAGGTGAGAAACAATTTGCAGGTCCCGAAATTGTTCAGATAACTGCAGAAAAGGTTGAAATTGCACGTGAGAAGTTAAAAGTAGCCAGAGACCGACAAAAGATGTATGCTGATACGCGCAGACGTCCGGTGATATTTAATATAGGTGATCGTGTATATCTGAAGGTATCACTGTGGAATGGGGTTATCAGATTTGGTAAATGATGTTTCGCGAGGTGTATATAAAATACTATTAAATTTTACAAGGAAATACTATTAAATACGATACAATTTTACACAATATATTTATTTATTTATAGAATGGATATACTTAAACCTTGCTACAACACTTATAGGCAGTGTACCTAATCGTACAGTAGTGTAGTTTTTAGTAAGTCCGGTTCGTTCCACAGGGAAAATCTTTAAACAAAGCTTAACGCTATATTAGTTTACTTTTATAAAAATACAAATATATATACAAGTAATATTATTATTATAAAGGGGGTTTTTACCGTTTAATGACCGGTTTGTCGATTTTAAAACTTTAGTCGCAGTTAAAACCAAATGTAAAATATTAAAAATAAATACAAGACTTAAATTAAAGCGTAAAGTAAATAACGATAATGAAATTGCGAATAATAAAAGTGCGATAAAATAAACTTGCGATAATTAAAAGTGCAATTAAATACAATAACAATAAAAATGCGATAATTAGAAGTGCAATTAAATATAAAATAAAGGAAATTAAATATGAAATAAAAGAATTATGCTTATTTAAACTTTCGTAATCATGATGTTTGACGTGTTGATTTTTAGTTTATTCCCATGGGTTAATTGTCCTTTGTCCTGGATTATTTAATATGTCCGTCTGGTTTTTGTCCATAACAGTCCATCAGTCATAAATATAAAGTGCGAGTGTCCTCGTCAAATTATCCTTATACCCGAAGTTAAATATTCCAACTAATTGGGGACTTAAACTGTAACAAGATTTTAATACTTTGTTTAATAATTACACCAGGGTGTCGACTGAGTGTAACCCAAGGTTTTAATATTTTGTTATCAATTATACCAAGTGTCCTTGTACATAATTTCACCCCTGTTTTAATTATTCTAGTGGCTATTAATCCATTCCCGTGTCCGGTTAAATGAACGATTATTCGTACATATAAATACCCCGCCCATCGTGTCCGATCGAGTGTATATGGTAATTTATAGGGACGTCCAATTGTAAATCTTTATATTAACATTAACAAACTATCATTTAGTTAAACAAATATAAAGCCCATTAATAGCCCATAGTCTAATTTCCACAAGTGTCGTTCTTTTATCCAAACCCCAATTATGGTACAAAGCCCAATTACCCAATTTTAGTAATTAGCCCAACATCATGATTACTTCGGATTAAATAAGCATAATAATAACTTAGCTACGAGACATTAATGTAAAAATGTTGAACATAACTTTCAATGATTAAAAATAGCGTAGCGTTACACGGACAGAATTTCGACTTACACCCTTACAACATTCGCTAACATACCCTTATTATTAGAATTATAATTAAAATTAAAATTAAAATATAAATTATAAATATAAATTTTACGTATGAATGGAGAAGAGAAAGATAGATGGATTTTGTGGTGCACCAAAGCTCGATTTTTATTGGCATGTGGGCTGGAACTGGGGCTCATGCGATCGCATGGATTTATGCCTTCCAGGCCATGCGATCGCATGGCCAGCTGGGGAGGCTCACATTTGGTTGTTTTCTTCTGCCGACGGTTTTATAAATAAATATAATATATTAAATAATTATAAGAATTATTTAAATATTATATTATATTTATGTGCATAGTTGACTTGTAATTTTTAGTCCGTTGCGTTGAGCGTTGAGAGTTGACTCTGGTCCCGGTTCCGGATTTTCGAACGTCCTTGCGTACAATTTAATATCTTGTACTTTTTGTTTTGAATCTTGTACTCTTGTAATTTTGAGACGTTTCTTATCAATAATTGGAATCTCATTGATTGTATTTTGTACTTTTGAGCTTTTTGGTCGTTTGCGTCTTCAATTCGTCGAATCTGTCTTTTGTCTTCACCTTTTATTATTTAAGCGAATATCACTTGTAAATAGGACAATTGTAACTAAAAGCTTGTCTTTCTTGAGGAATAATGCTATGAAATATATGTTTGTTTTTAGCATTATCAAATATTCCCACACTTGAGCGTTGCTTGTCCTCAAGCAATATCGTCTTGAAATACAAGAATCACTTCTTTATTCTTCACACTTTGTACATCAGTGATTTCTATACGGCGGTATAAACAATGGTAGTAACGATGTGGTTTACAGTCCCATATGACTATATAAAAATTTAGATCCATTAAGGAAATTGGATCTTTATGAAAACATTTGATCTTTTGAAAATTAAATCTAGTTTTTACCCTAGATAAGTTTTCCGGAATAACCCTTCACCGGTGTTTGCAAAATATTTTTGTGGGCTTGGTGGGTTTCAGATTTGAAAATTTTAGCTCAAAACTTGCGGTTTTGTGTCACCCACTTGCTAACCTTGTATTAGGAAAGCAACACGTCCAGTTTACTTGTCCCGTATATTACCTTTCGATAAACTACCGTCCGGTTGTAAAGGAAAGCGTTGAACAAGCAACTGTTAAGGCAATGTCCCCTGACATGCTTTTAATTATGATCTATAACGTGTCGGACGCAATTACTATCCTTGGTAGGAGCAATAGTAAAGCTCACCCTTATGATTTTTCGGGCTGGTACAAGGTCCTGTCTTCGACCATGCTATGCAACCACCGTTCTTACGGTTGACACCCGATTTAGTTCAGGTGACCTAATGAATTCCAGGTGAATTCCTAGGATTTTACGTTCAATGGTAATGAACGCATTGAAAATAGGGTTTTCAGAAAACAAATCGGTTTGTAATTTTGATCAAAATATGTTCTCGTTCAAGCTCGAGTTTAGATATCATTGAATTCCATGAGTTTGAATTCTCAATCTTTAAGGTCAATCTCTAGGATTGAGTAATATCAGGCTTAAAAGCTGATTTTTAATCTTTAAGGAGATTATCCTTTCTGAGGATCTGATTCATTAGTCTTATACAGCTAATTTGCACGGTGCCCCCCCATTTTACGAGATAAATCCTTCTCATGGTTAGGATAAATCTGACCACTTGGCGACCCTGTTTGATGCTGAGGTCCGTGGATTTCCTGCTGATTTTAGTGATGACTTTTCTAGGTTTTTCGTCAACCTACAGCTGGTCTGGACGACAACTTCATGACCTAACTCAAGAAGCGCGTTTCTTTTTCGGAAGACTTTACTTCCTTTTAATGATGGAATTGATTCATCGTGTAGATCCATCTCTTCTTTTCTTTCATCGGGTAAAATAGTTTAGTTTAGTCCAAAGCAAAAGTATTTTCAGTTATTTGTTACAGAAATATGTGACATATGTTTAAGATAACTTGGTAATTTTTCCCACACTTGGCTTTTATTTTCCTTTTTATTGTTCTCTATTCCATTTTAAATGAATTTTAACATTTTGGTTTGTTTCTCAATTTATGTCCTTTCCGAGGTAACAATAATTTCGGTGTTAACACCTAGTTTTATCGTTCATAAATATGTATAAACATGATTTTGAGTTCATTTAATTGAAAATTTTGAAAAATTTTACTAGAATTGGGTAGTCAGTATATAAGACTAGGGCTGTTCTTTATTATCAGAGAGCACTAGATTCTAATACAACTACTACGTTACTAGTATTTTTAATGGTAACCAAGTGTATAAAGATAAAAATTTTAAAAATCCGAAAGAATTTAACCCCTTCCCACACTTAAGATCTTGCAATGCCCTCATTTGCAAGAAATCAGTACAATTTAAATTATTGAGGGTGATTAGCGTAGAAATGATTAAATTTTACCAAAGTTTCCAAACATATTGGCGTTTGTTTGCTGAATGATAAATGGTGCATATCATTTGTTCATTTCGTCTGTTGTTACATCACATTTATTTGTCATCTTGTCGTCAAAATTAGTAGCTTTTGCTGAACTTAATGCCAGTCTTTGAAAATGCGCTGTTTTACCCTGTTTTGTACAATCGACAATATACATACATACAAATATAATCATGCATGGCAATTTGAAATGGGACTTAATATCCCACTTTCAAATTCTAAATATGAAATATTAGTACACAATAATAATAAAATAATAAAAATTACACAAATATATCCAATAACATAAGTTTAAACATGAAAAAGTCAAAAGATAAAAACATAAAAATCATAAAAATAACCAAATGGAACTAAATCAGTCTGGATAGGGGTTCCAGTTCATCTCATCGGGTGGGTTCCATTGTTGGTTATAGGTGTTCTAATAGGCTTGGTTATAGTCATACCGGTTAAAGGGTGGTCGGATATCGGGGCTATGTTGCGGAAAATGAGCAGGTCGCGTAGGTACATAGTGATATTGCAATAAATATACATATACTTCGTCGCAATATCAATCCAAAATGTTATGATTTTTATGTGTATTCGAGTAGTTTTCGGTTTGTAATTGGTAAAAATGTCCAAAGCGTCGAATGAAATACTATTATGGATTTTTAATGATATAAAGATCAAAATGAAGATAAAATGAAGATTTCTAATGAGCAACAAAAGACTACAACATCGCGCCTCAAGACTACAAGTCAAAATGATCGAAATCACGAAATCAGCGCGCCTGCACGAGAAAAATCATAACTAAATCATACGGACTCGAAAAAAGGCGAATCAGGTGTCCAGACGTCCGTAACTCAAAAATCTACAACCTCAAAGAATTGTACTTACACGAAACGTGTACAACTACACGAATCGTGTAATCTTTCAACCAGAATCAGATTCCAAATGAAAGTGGGGCGGCTACTTTATCTTTTAATATCACTTCTTTTTCTTAGTGGTACAGCAAATGGATACTTTTGACCTACTTTACCAACTATCAATTGCTATAATATGGAGTACTATGAGACACAAGAGAAAAAAAAAAGGAAGATACAATACAGAAATAAAAATTCTCACTGTTTTCAATAATTTCAAAGTACTCCGTAACATGTCATTTAGATAATAGTATTGTTCAATATTAATTTCAAGTTTGAAGATTAGTATTAGTTTCAAATATTAAGGGAATATTGTTCGTGATTAAGGGTGTTATTGTACGCGTGAAAGGGGTGTTATTATTGTAATTTTTCTACCGTTTGAAGTTAATGCAAGTGAAGATATTTTAGTAAGTTTACTCTGTTAAAATTAGCGTTGTTATTATGTTTGCATATCTATATTTTTATGTCTACCTTAGTGTAATGGATAGCTAAATTTCCCTAGTGTTTGCTTAAATGTAGAGCCCCTAGTGAAATGGATTGTTACCATTAGTAAAAGTTAAAATGTAACTTTAGTATTTTTAATATTGAGCCTAGTTAAAAGAACCATTTTTATGTAATTAGGTATTTAACCCTTGCCACTTAATTTATTAAATTTAAATAACGAAAGTTGTTTTTATTTACATAAATTGAGCTTCAACATTAAAAATGATCTAGACGAATTTATGGATAAGTTATTGACACCAATTTAGAAATAAACTTCGGTGGTTTGGGTGATATCAATAAGTTATATGAAGGTGAAATTATAAAAAGGGAAACCGTTATAATTTGGGTATTGGCGAAGGTCAAAACTAGGCTAGGTCTCAATTTAAATACTTAGGGAATAGTAGCTTTCTAAAAAGAATCCAATGAAAATTAGATTTTATTTAGTTAAGTTGTAACTTTATATTTATTCGAGAGAAAAATGTAAAGTTTGATACTAGAACATTTTAAATAGGGCGTAAAACTTAAAACAATCCATGGACCTAGGGGTGACACAATTAAGTAAACACTCCCAATTATCTTATTTATATTTCTTATAAAAGTATTATTAAAATTATTTATGAATTATCTTTTTAAAATATAAAAAAATACATAAAAACAATTATTTTTCGTAACAGTAATCTGTCACATACTTTTACACGTACACGAATCGTGTATCATCACACGAATCGTGTAAGGCTAAAACGCAGCTACAGTACAGCTAGTTTAAAATTAGGGTTTTTGTTATTTAATTATATTTATATTTAGGTTATTAGTTATTTTAATTATTATAATTAAGTTAATTAGTTAAAGTTATTTAAAATACTTAAAATACATGTTTTAATCCTAAAATTAGTATTACTTATTATAGGTTTATAAATTATAATTAGTTTATAATTAGTAAATTAATTAAATTCCTTTTAATTTGTATTAGTTTTACTAAAAATGCATTTTAGTTAATTTAAATAAGTTTCTATTGTAATTGCTCAAAACAAAATTCTAAATATATAGTTTCATTAAAAATTACTATTTTACTAATTACCATTTAGTAACATAATTAATGCATCATAATTAGTTTATTTTCATTTAGTTCCTTTTTAAGTTAATTTTTGTAATCTTGTAATTTTATTTAGTAAATTAGTTTTAGTTATTTTCTTTTACTGTTATTTTACAATTGCCTAATCCAAAACCCCCTTTAATTAAGTTTGACATCAAAGACTATTAAAAACCATTAAACACTCCATCTCCCTGTGGAACGAATCGGATTTACCAACAAACTAAACTACACGGATAGGACTAGTTGCCTATATATATGTGTGAAATCAACCTGAAATCAATAAAATACCACATATACAATAAATCAATTCGTGTAACAAAACAACTCAAATCCGTTCATAAATAAAGGTTACGATTCAGCACATCAACTTTTTGTAGCTTTCTAAAAAGAATCCAATGAAAATTAGATTTTATTTAGTTAAGTTGTAACTTTATATTTATTCGAGAGAAAAATGTAAAGTTTGATACTAGAACATTTTAAATAGGGCGTAAAACTTAAAACAATCCATGGACCTAGGGGTGACACAATTAAGTAAACACTCCCAATTATCTTATTTATATTTCTTATAAAAGTATTATTAAAATTATTTACGAATTATCTTTTTAAAATATAAAAAAATACATAAAAACAATTATTTTTCGTAACAGTAATCTGTCACATACTTTTACACGTACACGAATCGTGTATCATCACACGAATCGTGTAAGGCTAAAACGCGGCTACAGTACAGCTAGGTTAAAATTAGGGTTTTTGTTATTTAATTATATTTATATTTAGGTTATTAGTTATTTTAATTATTAAAGTTAAGTTAATTAGTTAAAGTTATTTAAAATACTTAAAATACATGTTTTAATCCTAAAATTAGTATTACTTATTATAGGTTTATAAATTGTAATTAGTTTATAATTAGTAAATTAATTAAATTCCTTTTAATTTGTATTAGTTTTACTAAAAATGCATTTTAGTTAATTTAAATAAGTTTCTATTGTAATTGCTCAAAACAAAATTCTAAATATATAGTTTCATTAAAAATTACTATTTTACTAATTACCATTTAGTAACATAATTAATGCATCATAATTAGTTTATTTTCATTTAGTTCCTTTTTAAGTTAATTTTTGTAATCTTGTAATTTTATTTAGTAAATTAGTTTTAGTTATTTTCTTTTACTGTTATTTTACAATTGCCTAATCCAAAACCCCCTTTAATTAAGTTTGACATCAAAGACTATTAAAAACCATTAAACACTCCATCTCCCTGTGGAACGAATCGGATTTACCAACAAACTAAACTACACGGATAGGACTAGTTGCCTATATATATGTGTGAAATCAACCTGAAATCAATAAAATACCACATATACAATAAATCAATTCGTGTAACAAAACAACTCAAATCCGTTCATAAATAAAGGTTACGATTCAGCACATCAACTTTTTGGCGCCGCTGCCGGGGAGTTGGCAGTAAATAAATAGATAATTTTTCTGGTTCGTAGTAATAGTTGGATTTGTACGTGGAACGGGTTGTTGGATCACCAATTTTATTGGTCTTTGAAGGATCCTGCCCCTCTGCTGCATCTTTTGGCTATTCAAAATGTGGGCAAAATCAGAAGGAAAATCTGTTGTTTAAGGGTTTTTATCATTGTTTTTATGTTATTCGATCCTCTTGAGGAAATTCATTTCCAAGAAAGTTCAAAGTTTTTGAATAAATCCTTTAATTCTTTGTACAATTTCCCAAATTGTATGATCCGTTCAATCCTAAACTCGTTAAACTTAATCCGGAACCTCAGAGAATTAATAAAGGACAAAAACAACAAAAAGAAATAGGAAGTACTAGTAATTTTAAAACACCGAAAAACACTAAAAAAAAAGAAACAAGTAGGTAACCCTAGATAAACCTTTAGTGAAGTGATCTCATAATAGAAATTAATGTATGAACTTACGTTCCTCCTTTTTAAAATTAACTCCCTCACATCCTGAACCCGAAAGAAAATTCCACGAACGCTTAAGAGCTCAAGAAGTAGAATCTCTTGCTAAAAATTTAGAGTCACTTTTCTTAGAATCCGACTCTGAACCAATAATTCAACCAATCATAGAGCCGATTATTAAAGAAGAAGAAGAAATGGCTGATACAAATCAAACGATGGAAGCATTAATGAAGGCCACAAGAAAAGGTCAAGGCCACACAATCATCCAACCCCCGATGACTGATGGCTTTGAAATAAAAGGTCAATTTTTACACATGGTAACTAATACATGCCAATTCGGTGGAGCTCCAAACGAGGATGCTAACGAGCATCTTCGTAAGTTTGTAAGCATTTGCAAACTATTCAAAATTAAGGATGTCACCGATGATGTCGCATGTTTAAAAATCTTTCCATGGTCATTAAAAGATGAAGCTAGAGATTGGCTAGACTCATTACCTGAAGGCTATATTGAAGACTGGAATGATATGATGGACAAATTTTTGTCAGAATTCTTTCCTGCTTCAAAAGCAGCAAAATTACAAAGTGATATAAATCACTTTAAACAAAAGCCTAATGAAACTCTTTATGAAGCTTGGACTCGATTCAATAAAATGCTTCGAATATGTCCTCAACACGGGTTGAGTACATTCCAAAAAGTCTGTGTATTTTATAAAGGAGTCAATGTTGCAACTAGAAAAGATATAGATGTTGCAGCCGGAGGTTCGGTTATGAAGAAAACACCTGAAGACGCTCATACAATCATTGCTGATTTAGCGTCCCATTCTCATAACTGGCATCAAGAAATAGAATTCTCTAGATCATCAAATGTTGCTAGTATTGAAAGCAATGATGAAATTTCTTCTTTAAAAGTTCAAATAGCAAATCAAGCAAGGCAAATCGAGAAAGTAACCAAGGAAATGCATGCTATTAGAGTAGGATGTGAACTATGCCAAGGTCCCCATCTTACTAGAGATTGTGATCAAAGTACAATGGAAGAGCAAGCGAATTTCTTAGGTTACTTACGAAAAGGTGAAATGAACTTTAGCGATTTTCCAGCTATAGAAGCAAACAACCGAAAATATCCTCCTATAAACAGCTATCAAGTAGGAGGACCTTCAGGATCTAATAATAATAACTATCAGAATAATAACTATCAAGGAGGAAATCCAGGTTACCAAAATAACCGGAATTTCCCAAATCAAAATCAAAGAAATCCGCCACCAGGTTATAATAACCGAAATCAACCTCAAAGAAATTATCAAAATAATTTCCAACCCAATCAACCATAACCGCTAGCACTCATGCAACCACAACCATTAGCAATTATGCAACCTCAACCAGAGAGGAAATCTGGTTTAGAAGATCTCTTAAGAGATTTTATGGTTAAGCATGAGAAAAATGCAGAGCTCCAAACTCAGCAAATTCGAAATCAACAAGCCACGATTCAGATTTTAGAAAGAGATGTTGGAAGGATCTCACAGTTACTAGCAGAGAGACCACCAATTGCAAGTAACCCTCCGTTTATACTAAAGAAGAATGATCCTCAAGCCCCAGCATATTCACAAGTGAATGCTATTTATAGTTTCTGTGAGGATGAAGCAAGTTTCAAAACACCGGAGCATAGTCCTATTTTTACTCTTGGGTGTGAAGATGATGATGAAGAGTGTGATGAGTTTATATTTTCTGATTTATCCAATATGGCAGATTACACTCCTTATCAAGAGATTGATGGTACCCGAGTTGAAAGTATGAAAAGTATAACATGTGAAAATGAAGAGATCTGAGTTGGTGACATAACTCCCGAGTATGCTGATTATTTGATGAGGCTGATGTCGGGAAATCATGCAGAAGTGCAGAAAATAGAAACCACCAAGCCTTCTGAATTTAGGGTTGATGATGATTTGAAGGTGATCAAGGAAGAAGTGAAAGATACGGTGAAGCAAGCACCTAAAGTGGAAGACTATAAAGAACCCATTCCATACCCGCATGCACTTTTATCCGAAAAACCAAAGGAGAATCATTGTAAGCCTTTAAATACGGATAATATTTGTGTAAATGTACCTTTGGTTGATGTTATTGCAGGTATGCCAAACTATGGGAAATTCTTGAATGATTTGATGGCAAAAGAAGGAGTGTGTGAGCAGGCATCATCCGCGTTCCTTGAAGCAGAATGTGCTGCTATTGTGAAAAAGAATGAATTTCCACCTAAGTTAGGTGATCCCGGACCATTCATAGTACCTTGTAAGCTTAATGATTCTAGAACTCTTAGATCATTAGCTGACTCGGGTGCAAGTATAAATCTCATGCCTTATTCCATTTACTCGCATTTGAACTTAGGCGAACTTAAACCGACCAATTCAGGCATTAGATTCATTGATCAGTCGGTTAATAAACCTATAGGGATTGCTGAAAACTTAGTAGTAAAAACAGGTGAACTTGAGTTTCTAGCTGACTTTGTAGTTGTAGATATGAAAGAAGATAAGTTTGTACCTATTATTTTAGGTAGACCATTCTTAGCAACTGCAAGTGCTTTAACAGATTGGAAAACAGGAAAACTAGTTTTGAAGGATAGAGGCAAGAGTGTAACCTATCAAACTGAGTTTAGTATGAACCCACCACCCACACCGATAGTTTCAGTGAATATTGTCGATCATGCTAAACCCATTAGGCAACAAGCTAAGTGTGGGGAGGACGGTAAAGAAAAGCTTGATAGTAAACCACTCAATGATTGTGTTGTTGAGAAAACCATGAAGAAGTTATATGGTAGGATTAGAAATGCTATGTCGGAAAAAGATGAACATTTAAGAAAGAGATTGGTGTCAAACTTATCGAAAATTGAGAAAGATAAGTTAAAAAAATTGGTTAAAGAGTCAAGATTTTCGGACTCTTGGTTATTGTCAAAAATTAATGGTGAGAATGGTTGCGGTAATAGTTCTATTGGAGTAAAGAAGGGTGATGTTTATCACCCCGACGTTAGTTAAAATTGGGGTGGAGTCGCGTGAACGACTCGCTAATAAACTTCACAAATTGTAAATAGTCCCATTCGTGTGTCTCGTTTTTTTTTTATATTGTGTTTTAAATTCCTTTTTATTTTTTTTATTTTTCATATACTTGTTTTAAAATTTAAAAACGTTAATCTTTTTAACACAAAAATAGAGTGTTTTTATTTTATTTTATTTTAAATTTGTTTTCGAAAAATATTAAAACTTTAACTTTTAATGAATTGAATTTTATAAATTGAATTTAAAAATTTATAAACGGATTAAGATCAGGTATAACAACCGAATTTCCGTTACAAATATAAATTTATAAAAGATATTTTAAATTTAATTGATTATAAGTTATAAAAAAAATATATAAAAAGAAAAAAAAATTAGTTTGTAATAACATAATTTTTTGGTGTGTATTGAAACTTATTATATTTTTATTTTTTATATATTAGCAAGAAAATATAGTGTGGGGTAAAAAAATGTGTTGTACAATTGAATTAAAACCCCATATTTTGTGTGTTTTTTAACATGGTTTTGACAGGTACAGACGAAAATGCAATTAGACGAAACGAAACATCAAATTACATTGTGATACAAACATTGGATATGATCATAGGTAAAACAATTTGAAAATCCAAATCGGTTAACAAAGGAAGTTCCAAATACTCTACACTTTTTGTCCTCTCAAATTTATACATTATTATCTGATTTTATGTAATGAGGGCATTACATAATCTTAAGTGTGGGGTGGGAATATATAAATTCTCGAGAACTAATAAGTTATTGGTTTTTATGAAAATTTGAAATTTTTTAAACAAATGTATCTAATCAATTTTTAAGGTAATTACGAGCAATTAAAGATCAGGTGTAAAAACCGAAATTGTTGTCTCCATACATTAAAAATACATAAGTTTATTTGTTTAAAACTTATAAAAGAAAACCATTTATAACAAGAATTTATAAATCCTTATATTGAAAACCATTTATCACATGTTTCTTTGAAGTTTATTGCAGATATCATTGCTAAGGAACGTATAAACCTGAATATTCCATTATCACGAGTAATAGAGGATGAATCAAGTCCATCCCGTAAGGAAGTAAAGTCTTCCGAATTGACACACTTGCTAACTTATGTTAGAAGATGTAGTCCAGAACAGCTGTAGGTTGACGAAAAATCTTGAAAAGTCATCCCTAAAATCGGCTGGAAATCCACCTAACCTCATCATCAAACAGGGTTTTTGGTGGTCAGACTTATCCTAACCATGAGATGGATCTGTCTCGTACAATGGGGGGCACAATGCAAATTAGCTTTTAAGACTAATGAATCTAATCCCCAGATGGATGATCTCCGTAAAGATTAACCGCATCTATGTTTGACCGCGGTCAACATACATATGCCATAACAAATTGAGGTGTGTAAACTCATGGTTCACCGATGATATTTGGACACGATATAATTTTGTTCTAAAACTTATGCTATTTTATGAATTATATTTGTGTAAAACCATTTTTGGACATTCGGCTTCAAGTTCCATGATACTACAATCATGGGGGCGAATAGCTTGCTAATCACCGACTGAGACTTCGGTTTTCAGTTACCCTCAACCAAAATTTGAGGTTAAAACCGGAAAACGTGTCTAGTGTAAAAACTAGCATGACATTTTATAAAATCATAAAACGTTTTCACAAGGTCCAATTTTCCCTAAGGATCCAAATTTTTAAACCCTAATCACGAGTTTCATGTTTGTTTCTGTTGTCAGAACTTCGTTTCGTGTGGTGTGCGTGTGATCCAATAAATACTGTGTTGTGTAATATATTTCATATAGCGTGTGTTTCATTTCGTGTAGTGTGTGTTGTGTGATCTAAATGTTCAATAAGGAAAAATATGTGATGTTCTAATTCTGTTAAAAGATGTAATTGCTTAAGGACAAGCAACGTTCAAGTGTGGGGTAATTTGATATTGCTATAAATATACATATACTTCGTCGCAATATCAATCCAAAATGTTATGATTTTTATGTGTATTCGAGTAGTTTTCGGTTTGTAATTGGTAAAAATGTCCAAAGCGTCGAATGAAATACTATTATGGATTTTTAATGATATAAAGATCAAAATGAAGATAAAATGAAGATTTCTAATGAGCAACAAAAGACTACAACATCGCGCCTCAAGACTACAAGTCAAAATGATCGAAATCACGAAATCAGCGCGCCTGCACGAGAAAAATCATAACTAAATCATACGGACTCGAAAAAAGGCGAATCAGGTGTCCAGACGTCCGTAACTCAAAAATCTACAACCTCAAAGAATTGTACTTACACGAAACGTGTACAACTACACGAATCGTGTAATCTTTCGACCAGAATCAGATTCCAAATGAAAGTGGAGCGGCTACTTTATCTTTTAATATCACTTCTTTTTCTTAGTGGTACAGCAAATGGATACTTTTGACCTACTTTACCAACTATCAATTGCTATAATATGGAGTACTATGAGACACAAGAGAAAAAAAAAAGGAAGATACAATACAGAAATAAAAATTCTCACTGTTTTCAATAATTTCAAAGTACTCCGTAACATGTCATTTAGATAATAGTATTGTTCAATATTAATTTCAAGTTTGAAGATTAGTATTAGTTTCAAATATTAAGGGAATATTGTTCGTGATTAAGGGTGTTATTGTACGCGTGAAAGGGGTGTTATTATTGTAATTTTTCTACCGTTTGAAGTTAATGCAAGTGAAGATATTTTAGTAAGTTTACTCTGTTAAAATTAGCGTTGTTATTATGTTTGCATATCTATATTTTTATGTCTACCTTAGTGTAATGGATAGCTAAATTTCCCTAGTGTTTGCTTAAATGTAGAGCCCCTAGTGAAATGGATTGTTACCATTAGTAAAAGTTAAAATGTAACTTTAGTATTTTTAATATTGAGCCTAGTTAAAAGAACCATTTTTATGTAATTAGGTATTTAACCCTTGCCACTTAATTTATTAAATTTAAATAACGAAAGTTGTTTTTATTTACATAAATTGAGCTTCAACATTAAAAATGATCTAGACGAATTTATGGATAAGTTATTGACACCAATTTAGAAATAAACTTCGGTGGTTTGGGTGATATCAATAAGTTATATGAAGGTGAAATTATAAAAAGGGAAACCGTTATAATTTGGGTATTGGCGAAGGTCAAAACTAGGCTAGGTCTCAATTTAAATACTTAGGGAATAGTAGCTTTCTAAAAAGAATCCAATGAAAATTAGATTTTATTTAGTTAAGTTGTAACTTTATATTTATTCGAGAGAAAAATGTAAAGTTTGATACTAGAACATTTTAAATAGGGCGTAAAACTTAAAACAATCCATGGACCTAGGGGTGACACAATTAAGTAAACACTCCCAATTATCTTATTTATATTTCTTATAAAAGTATTATTAAAATTATTTACGAATTATCTTTTTAAAATATAAAAAAATACATAAAAACAATTATTTTTCGTAACAGTAATCTGTCACATACTTTTACACGTACACGAATCGTGTATCATCACATGAATCGTGTAAGGCTAAAACGCGGCTACAGTACAGCTAGGTTAAAATTAGGGTTTTTGTTATTTAATTATATTTATATTTAGGTTATTAGTTATTTTAATTATTATAATTAAGTTAATTAGTTAAAGTTATTTAAAATACTTAAAATACATGTTTTAATCCTAAAATTAGTATTACTTATTATAGGTTTATAAATTGTAATTAGTTTATAATTAGTAAATTAATTAAATTCCTTTTAATTTGTATTAGTTTTACTAAAAATGCATTTTAGTTAATTTAAATAAGTTTCTATTGTAATTGCTCAAAACAAAATTCTAAATATATAGTTTCATTAAAAATTACTATTTTACTAATTACCATTTAGTAACATAATTAATGCATCATAATTAGTTTATTTTCATTTAGTTCCTTTTTAAGTTAATTTTTGTAATCTTGTAATTTTATTTAGTAAATTAGTTTTAGTTATTTTCTTTTACTGTTATTTTACAATTGCCTAATCCAAAACCCCCTTTAATTAAGTTTGACATCAAAGACTATTAAAAACCATTAAACACTCCATCTCCCTGTGGAACGAATCGGATTTACCAACAAACTAAACTACACGGATAGGACTAGTTGCCTATATATATGTGTGAAATCAACCTGAAATCAATAAAATACCACATATACAATAAATCAATTCGTGTAACAAAACAACTCAAATCCGTTCATAAATAAAGGTTACGATTTAGCACATCACATAGTTATTTGGTACCTGATATGATAGCTGACTCATGATTTGGTGCTGATGAACTAACCAGCTATCGTGTTAGCGTCGCCTATAATCCTCGTATACTCGCTCGGAGTTCCACTGCTCATACATACTATGTCTTGCCGCGTTCGTCATTGCTTCCTCATCTATACGAACGTGGACGTCAAGAATAGCATCTCGAAAGACATCCCTAATGTCTCCCGCCTCCTCCATTTCCTCGTCTGAGCCTCTCTCTACCTGAGGATGAGATCCCTCATAGGGTACTGCCTGGTTACGTCTACTTTTCAATACCTTAGCACCCACATAAACTTTCAATCCTAAGGGCTCAACCTGTTCTCTACAAATCTGTAATGAACCCCCTTGGTTCCTATCAACACCTAAATACTCTCCAATGAGAGTAACAAAAATACCTCCTCCTATTATACTCCCGTCCTGCATTCCCTCTACCATTTTAGATAAATAAAAAACAACACAGTAAGGGATATTGACAAAGCTTCTAGGATCCCGAATACACTTTAGGTAGAATAAATCATATAAGGCAATTTTTTCTTTATTATGACCTCTTTGTGTAATCGAGTTAGCCAAAAATCTATGAATAATACGAAGCTCGGCTCTGTCAATATGTGTATAGGAGTGTCCTCCTGCTCGTGTAAAAACATCAAAATGTGACATACGCCTCCAAATGGCGTCGGCGTCAAAGTTACTATCTACCCGTTCACCATAATGAATCAAGTTTGTACAATCGGGTAATAGCAACTCACCAGGAGTATATATCTTTAAGGCCCTGGCCATGTCCAGCATGGACATTCTGTACATCCTACCGCCAAGGATAAACCTAAGAAATCTTCTATAATCTATTCTAACTATATTTGTATCAAGTGATACAGTACTCATCAACTCAACACACCATTCCTTATATACAGGTCTACGAATGGTGAAAAGACGTTCCCAATCTGTAAAAGAAGAACTGCCATACCTTTGAACTAAAAGCTGTCTAACACGGTCAGCTAGATGGACCGTTTCCAAAGGGGCCCAATCGATTACCCTTGGCACCTCTACATTTTTTGTTACCAATTTGAATTTGTTCCTTTGATATGTCTCGTAATCTCTCCATCTTCTATCAAATCTCAGATTAGGATGTAGAGTGTGCTCAGGAATCGTTGAGAATTCTACTGGCGGCCTCATTGGGAATACTATGAATTCATCAACAAACTGTACCGGATCATAATAAGGTATGTGCTGATCAGGCTGTTGTTGTTGTTCCTGTTGTGGTTCTTGTTCGTGTTGCATTTCTGGTTCTGGTTCTGGTGCTGGTGCTGGTCGTCTAGATGATGATGCTCCTGAACCTCCAGTATCGGCTTTCTGCAAAACACATTAAACACAAAATTTGTGCATCCAAATATGCATTAGTGTTAGCAAAATAACAACTTAAAACAATCACTATAACATGTTAAATCAAAATTAAACTTATACACATTTTCACAATTTTTCACAATTCTACACTTTTCAAATAAGCACATATGAAAATGTATACAAAATTCATAAGCATTTAACTCAAATAACATGTCAAAATATTCATTACTAATAATTAAACAAGTCTCAAATGGCAAATATATCAAATTAATCAAGTTCATGAATTTTGGACTTAAAAAGTCCACTTTAATCTCCGAAAATCATGTTTAGGATCATTGTTTGGATCATTTAACTATCTAAACATGTTACACTACTCAATTTAGCAATAATTCATGACAAAAATCGGCCATAACCTGTTTATATCAAAAAGCCCCAAATTGCTCAAGAACACAAACCCTAGATTTCTAAAAATTTTGAAGTTTTTGGCATCAAATCATGTTAAATAGCATCAATCTAGGTTATACATGCATAAAATACTAACAATTTAACACTAATTACACTAGAAATTAACAAAATTGCATTAGGTAAAAAATTGGTAATTATCACAAAAACTAGGAATTTATAGAGTTTAGGGGTGTAATTTTTACCAATTTGCTGAAGAATGAGAATCTAGGCATGATTAGAGCAAGAATTTTGATGAATTACGGTGAAAAAATGGCGAAAATTGGTGAATTTTTGGGTGAGTTTCGTGAATGTATGTGTGTGTTTGTGTTGAGGCAGAACCGAGCTGCTGTATGTATCAGGCCTGCATTTGGTCCCCATGCGATCGCATGGGTTTCAAGTGCAAACTCCATGCGATCGCATGGGGTGCCGGCTACAGTGATTTCAGTTTTTTTTTTTTTTTTTTTTATATAAAACCTTATACTTTATAAAACTTATAATTAATTAAATTTTAAAAATTTTGTTTTCCTTTAGGAGCGAGGGTGTTTCGGATCGTTGTCCTAGTCTGTCCCTCGACAAAATTTTAAAATTTGTCAAATCAAAGCGCGGTTTTTAAAAGTAAAGATTTTTGGGTTTTTTAATGTTTTTGGCATACTTTAATTCAATAAGATTAAAAATAATGATAATAAAAGTTCTCGTCCCTCCCTCGGGTAAAGCAATTTCGGTTCAAAGACCTAGTCTTCAACTTACGACGAATTTTAAAAATCATATTTTTAACTTAATGAGATAAAGTAAATTTTTGTTTTTAAATTCACACAACTTAAATATAAAATTCAAAATTAATATTAAAAATTCACACCAAACTTAAAATTTTAAATGCATAAAATTAAAAATTCATATTTTAAAAATTAAAAATTCACACCAAACTTAATTTAAAAATTCATATTATAAATTCACACCAAACTTATATTAATTTTTCAAATATTTACAATTTTAAATATATTGATTTTACAAAGTTTACAATATTAATTTAAGATTTATATATTAATTTTAAAAACATGGTAAAAATAAAATTAAAAATCTTTTTGGCTTTTTATCCCACTTTAATCAATCAAATATTATCAAAAATATACGCCCCTCTTTTCGGTAAAGTAATTTCGGTTCCAAAACCTAATTTAACTCATGACGAATTTTTGAAATATTTTGTGTTGATTGATTAAAGATATTTATACCTTAAGAGTAAACGTTAAATTTCGCAGTGATGTAATAAATTTTTGTTTGATATCAATAATTTCGGTCGCCAAACCTAATTTTATTTAATACCAATTTAATACTTTATAGCGAACAAATTAGCGTTTATTATCAAAAGGTTTAAAAATAAAAATAATAAAAATAAAAACTGTACAGACTTACCTGTGAGATAATATTCTTAGTTATATGATCTATCCCATTCATAAGATAGTCGGTTTAATTGGTTTTCCATAGCTACATAGGCGTAACCTCGAGCATTCAGTGTTTTTTCTTCTAAACATATGAACGGTCCGTCTCTGCATAAAGTAACAAATTCGGTATTTGAATAGGTTTGATTATTTGAACATTTACCTCCATGTGATCATTTTCCGCATTTGTGACATCTTTCAAGGTGTCGTGCTCTTCTTTTCGCTGCGGATTTTGATTTTCCTTTACCAAATTGTAACTTATTATCTTCGCATCTGGATTCTTTTCTTACTCCGTCCAATCTTTCTCTGATTACTGATACTATTTCACTCGGTAGTGTGTCATTATTACGTTTAGTGATCAAAGCGTGTAGCATTAGACCATGGTTTAGTTCACAGGCAGTCTTCATTTCCTAAAAAAAATAAAAATTCAGAATGGGGGGAGAAGACTAGTTCTTTAGGGTCTGCTAGGGAAAGACCATTCGGGTTCCATTTTCGAGAACTACACGAAAACAGACAATCTAACTCTAACAGAAATACATAAACCCCTTTAAAGACTTGATTCTCCCCACACTTAGTTAGCTGTGGTATCGAAATTGTGATTAACTTCATTGTCAACTTCCATCGGACCATGTATGTAATGTTTAACTCTGTGACCATTAACTTTAAATTCAATCCCATTTGAATTTATTAATTCTATCATTCCGTATGGGAAAACTCTTTTGACTATGAATGGTCCAGACCATCTTGATTTCAATTTTCCAGGAAATAGCTTGAATCGTGAATTGAAAAGAAGAACTCTGTCTCCTTCTTTAAATTCTTTTGAACTTCTGATTCTTTTATCATGCCATTTCTTCGTTCTTTCTTTATAGATTAACGAATTTTCGTATGCTTCATGTCTTAATTCTTCTAATTCGTTTAGTTGACTTAATCGTAGACGTCCAGCTTCATGTAAATCAAGATTACATGCCTTCAAAGCCCAAAATGCTTTGTATTCAATTTCTACTGGAAGATGACATGCTTTTCCATAAACAAGTCTAAAAGGTGTGGTTCCAATTGGAGTTTTGTAGGCTGTTCTAAAAGCCCAGAGTGCATCCTCCAATTTAATGGACCATTCCTTCGGATTTGATCCTACGGTTTTCTCTAGAATACGTTTTAAAGCTCGGTTGGTATTTTCAACTTGTCCACTTGTTTGTGGATGATATGTGGTTGAGATTTTATGAGTTATTCCATATCTTTTAAGAACTTTCTCAAGTTAATTATTACAGAAATGAGTTTCCCGATCACTTATTAAAGCTTTCGGTGTTCCAAACCTTGCAAAAAGACGTTTTAAAAAATTGACTACAACTCGTGCATCGTTAGTTGGGAGAGCTTGTGCTTCCGCCCATTTAGATACATAATCAATGGCTACGAGAATATAGATATTATTATGAGATTTTGGAAATGGACCCATAAAGTCAATACCCCAAATGTCAAATACTTCACATACTTGGATGACATTTTGTGGCATTTCGTCACGTTGACTTATTTTTCCGGCATTTTGACATGCATCACAGGATTTGCAAAGAAGGTGTGCGTCTTTGTAAATTGTAGGCCAATAGAATCCAACATCATAAACTTTTCTTGCTGTTAGTTGAGGCCCATAATGCCCTCCTGTTGGTCCTGTGTGACAATGGTTTAAAATTTTACTAGCTTCATCTCCAAATACACATCGGCGTATTATTCCATCTGGACAACTTTTAAACAGGTGTGGATCTTCCCAAAAATAGTGTTTTATATCACTGAAGAATTTCTTTCATTTTTGGTACGATAATCCTTTTTCAAGGAATCCACAAACTAAGTAGTTTGCATAGTCTGCAAACCATGGGATTTCATTATAATCTATCTTCAATAGATATTCATCAGGAAAGTTGTCTTGTATGGCCGATTCATTTAGAACTTCTAATTCGGGATTTTCAAGACGAGAAAGATGATCAGCGGCGAGATTTTCTGCTCCTCTTTTATCTCGGATTTCAATATCAAACTCTTGTAAGAGTAAGATCCAACGGATTAATCTTGGTTTAGCATCTTGTTTTGAAAATAGGTATCTAAGAGCAGAATGGTCGGTATAGACCACCGTTTTTGCTAGAACGAGATATGAACGAAATTTGTCAAAAGCAAAGACAATAGCAAGGAGTTCTTTTTCAGTAGTTATATAGTTCGTTTGTGCTCCTTGTAACGTCTTACTAGCATAATATATAGGTTGAAATTGTTTTTCAATCCTTTGTCCTAAAACGACTCCCATTGCAAAATCACTTGCATCGCACATTAGTTCAAATGGTAGATTCCAATTTGGTGTTATCATGATCGGCGCATTAGTGAGTTTCTCTTTAAGAATATTAAAAGATTTGATACACTCATCTGAAAAGATGAATGGAGCATCCTTTTCTAGGAGTTTATTCATAGGAGTGGCAATTTTAGAAAAATCTTTTATGAAACGTCGGTAAAAACCGGCATGCCCTAGAAAACTCCTAACTCCTCTAACATTGGTGGGATGTGGAAGTTTAGCAATTACATCTACTTTAGCTCTATCCACTTCAATTCCTTCTTTTGAAATTTTATGTCCAAGAACGATGCCTTCTTTAACCATGAAATGGCATTTCTCCCAATTAAGTACTAGATTTGATTGTTCGCATCTAATAAGCATTCGTTCAAGATTAATTAGACATGTGTCAAATGTATCACCGAAGACTGAAAAGTCATCCATGAAAACTTCCATGCATTCTTCTATCATGTCGTGAAAAATCGCCATCATGCACCTTTGAAAGGTTGCAGGGGCATTGCAAAGTCCAAATGGCATGCGTTTGTAAGCAAAAGTACCATAAGGGCACGTGAACGTGGTTTTCTCTTGGTCCTCGGGTGCTATTGGAATTTGAAAATATCCGGAAAATCCATCTAGAAAACAATAGTAACTATTTCCGGCTAATCTTTCCAACATTTGATCAATGAAAGGTAAGGGAAAGTGATCTTTTCTGGTGGCGTCATTTAATTTTCTATAATCATTACATACACGCCATCCTGTTACAGTCCTAGTAGGAATAAGCTCATTTTTCTCATTTGTAATGACAGTCATGCCACCCTTCTTAGGCACGCATTGAACTGGGCTTACCCATGGACTATCAGAAATTGGATAAATTAGACCTGCATCTAGCAGTTTAATAATCTCTTTCTTAACTACATCTTGCATATTAGGATTTAGTCTTCGTTGGCGTTGCACATACGTTTTATGACCTTCTTCCATAAGGATTTTATGTGTGCAATACGAAGGACTTATTCCTTTAATATCATGAATCTTCCATGCAATGGCTGGTTTATGAGCTTTCAACACAGAAATGAGTTGTGATTTCTCATTTTCAGTAAGAGAAGACGATATTATTACAGGTAATTCAGATTCACCATGTAAATAAGCGTATTTCAAATGGTTTGGAAGTGGCTTTAATTCTAATTTCGGAGGTTCTTCTATCGATGATTTATATCGATATCTGTCTTCTTCTTTTAGCATTTGAATTTCTTCTGTTGTTGGTTCATATCCATTAGCTATAAGTGTAGCTAACATTTCAGCTTCATCAATTGGTTCATTACCTTCTCCTAAAGAACATTCTCCTGTTCCTTGTAATTCTGGAAATTCTTCTAATAATTCTGCATGTGCATCTATAGTTTGAATATAATAACATGTATCATCTGCAGATTGTTGTTGTTGCATTGCTCTATCAACTGAAAAGGTAACACTCTCATCCTCTATACTTAGGGTCAGTTTCTTACCGAACACGTCTATCATTGCTTTAGCCGTGTTTAAGAATGGTCTTCCTAATATGAGAGGAACTTGAGAATCTTCTTCCATGTCCAGAACAACAAAATCTACTGGAAATACTAAAGTACCAACTTTAACTAGCATGTTCTCAATTATCCCTCTAGGATATTTTATTGATCTATCGGCTAGTTGTATGCTTATTCTGGTTGGTTTCAATTCTCCAAGGTCTAGTTTAGCGTATAGTGAATACGGCATTAGATTTATACTAGCACCTAAGTCTGCCAATGCTTCTATTGAACTAAGACTACCCAGAAAACATGGAATTGTGAAACTTCCTGGATCATATAATTTTTCTGGTATCTTATTCAACAGCACTGCTGAACAATTAGCATTCATGGTAACAGCCGAGAGTTCTTCCATTTTCTTTCCATTTGAGATTAGATCTTTCAAGAATTTAGCATATCTAGGCATTCCTGAAATCACATCAATGAAAGGAAGATTTACATTTATCTGTTTAAACATATCCAAGAATTTGGATTGCTCGGCTTCAAGTTTCTCTTTCTTCATTTTACTCAGGTAAGGAAGTGGTGGTTGGTATGGTTTAACATAAGGTTTAGCCTTAACTGTGTTATCTTCATTAACCTTTTCAACTACCGGTTCTTTTTCCTTATCTTGATTAGGTTGTGGTTCTTGTGGAGTAGGAATAGCTTCATCAGAAGTTACAGGTATTTCAGGTGGTTTAAGTGTTGTACCACTTCTTGTGGTAATGGCTTTAGCTGTTTCATTCCGGGGGTTAGCATTTGTATCACTAGGTAGACTTCCCGGTTTTCTTTCACCTATTAACCTTGCTAGGTTACTTACTTCTTGTTCCAGATTTTGAATAGAAGCTTGTTGATTTCTAAATGCTTGAGCATTTTGTTCATTGGTTTGTTTCTGAGATGTGAAAAACTGCGTTTGAGTTTCAACTAGCTTCGTCATCATATCTTCTAAATTCAGCTTTTTATCATCGGTTTGTTGTGGTGGTTTGTTTTGAAAATTAGGTCTTTGCTGATTGTAAGTATTATTGGATACCTGTTGATTGCTAGGACCTTGTTGGTTGTTGTATGGAATATTTCGGTTATAGTTCTGGTTTTGATTGTAAATTGGTCTTGGCGGTTGATAATTATTGTGATAATTATTTCCAGGCCTTTGGTTTATGTATGAAATATTCTCTCTTTGTTCCATTGTTAATTCAATACTGAGACAATCTTTTGTCAAATGTGGTCCTCCACACTGCTCACAACTAATTCGTATTGAGTGAATATCCTTAGTAATCTTTTCCATTCGTCTCTCGACAGCATCTATCTTTGCGGAAATGGAATCTAAGTCATGGCTAGAATCGGCTCTAGCTGCTTTAGATGATCTAACGATATCTTTTTCTTGGTGCCACTCGTGTGAGTGGGAGGCAGTGTTATCAATAATTTTGTAAGCATCAGTTTCGGTTTTCTTCATAATAGAACCACCAGCTGCTATATCTATGTCTTTCCTTGTAGTGATGTCGCATCCTTGGTAGAATATTTGTACTATTTGAAGGTGTCTAAACCATGTTGCGGACATCCTCTTAATAACTTTCCAAATCTTGTCCACGCCTCATATAGAGTTTCATTTGGTTTCTGTGTGAACGTAACAATTTCTGCTTGAAGTCTTACGGCTTTAGATGCAGGAAAGAATTGTTTAAGAAATTTTTCAACTAAAACATCCCATGTATCAATCGCCCCTTTAGGTAACGATTCCAACCAATCTTTGGCTTCTCCCTTTAAAGTCCAGGGAAATAACATGAGATATATCTGTTCATCCTCCACTTCTCGGATTTTAAATAGTGTGCAGATCCTATTAAAGGTACGTAGATGTTCATTTGGATCTTCCTTCGGCGCACCACTAAATTGGCATTGATTAGTCACCATGTGTAGAATTTGTCCTTTGATTTCATAATCTGGCGCATTAATGTCTGGATGAGTAATTGCGTGACCTTGGCCAGTGCATTTAGCTCTCATTCGGTCTTCCATACTTAAAGGTTCTGTTACTTCCATAATTGAATTTGTTGAATCGGAATCACTAGAGGATTCTGATTTAATGGTTCGTTCCTCAACAATCTCTGTTTGAATGATTGGTGGTTCCGGAGGAAAGTTTAGTGGTTCAGGATCTACGAATCATCCTTGAATATTCTCCGGATTCTCAATTGTGAGGTCGGGTTCAAAAAATGGATTATCGAAAATTTGAACTGGAGTACTTGGTCGACTGGATGACGATTCTAAAGAAAAATCAATGGCAGTAATATTTGCTAAATGTCTTGATCTAGTTACAGGTGGTGAACGTACAAAAGGTGGTGAACGTCTTGCTCGGTGCATTCACTGAATATCCTATTAGTTTTTAAAAGGAAAGAAAAATTATAATAAGTTATCCAATTAATAGACTTTTCTGATTTTGCCCACGTTTCGAATAGCCAAAAGATGCAGCAGAGGGGCAGGATTCGTTTGGTCTCAATATAATTGAGGACTGTTTGGCTCCAATAACCCGGTCCACGTACAAATTCAACTATTACTACGAACCAGAAAATTTTGATGTCTATCAATTTAACTACTTAAAATAAATTTTCATAATTTTAAGAAATTTAGATAAGAAGTAGAATAAAAATCTATGTCCTAAAAACTAGAATAGCGAGAAATAAGAAAGAAAAAGAGTGCGTCGAAAAAGGTCAAAAAAGAAAAATGGTTGAAAAATAAAAGGTGACGGAAAAATAAAAGAAACTTATAAAACTTAAAAATACTTGACTAACCTAACCTTATTACTACAACTAACTTAAAATTATAATCGCAAATTGAGATTACTAATTGGAATGATAATTGATACATAGGTAAAAGGCGTCTAAAAATATTAAAGCTTACAAGTAAAACTATATCACAAATGGCAATATCTTATAAAGGTACTAAAACTTAAAAAGGCGTCGCAAAATTCTAAAGCACCTAAATCTTAGTCTAAAGAAAAACACTTAAGGGATTTTACGGCAAAGCCTAAAAATCTAGAAGTAAAAATAACTATGGCAAAAACTAAGTTTAAAACTAGATATGAGCTAAAAATACAAATATTACGCTAAAACGATTAAAAAGGGACAAAATATAAAAATATACAAAAAGTTGTAAAAATTACAATTTTTATAAAAATATTATTTTTATATTATTTATTTTATAAAACTATTAATTTTACAATTTAATTAAACTAATTAAACTAAATAATACAAATAATAAATAAAACTAAATTAATATATTAATTAACTAATAAACCCTAATTAGGGTTTTAATAATAATAATAATTAAAATATACTCCGTAATTAATGCAGTTGCAGTCTGGCGTGTCAGATGGGCTCATGCGATCGCATGAGTCCTAAACTATCCGACCATGCGATCGCATGGGCTAGGGTTTCGGGCCACAGAGTGGGCTGCTACAGTACCGGACTCGAGTTTTAATTTTTTTTTTCTGTTTTTTCTGTAAAATATAAAATATATTTATTAATTAAATAAAAGTTATATTTTTACAAACTAAAAGAAATAGAAATAAAGAAACTTTATAAAACTTAAATATTTACCAAACTCTAAAAAAAATATTTATATTTTTCTTTTTCTTTTAATATTTTTTAATATTTAAAACGTGTTTTTACAAAAGCGTACTAAAAATAAAAATCTTTTTTTTTCTATATATATTAGCGTTGCGCTTCCGGCTTTTAAGCTAGATTGATTCCCCGGCAGCGGCGCCAAAAATACTTGATAGTTATGCGAGGTGTATATAAAATACTATTAAATTTTACAAGGAAATACTATTAAATACGATACAATTTTACACAAGATATTTATTTATTTATAGAATGGATATACTTAAACCTTGCTACAACACTTATAGGCAGTGTACCTAATCGTACAGTAGTGTAGTTTTTAGTAAGTCCGGTTCGTTCCACAGGGAAAATCTTTAAACAAAGCTTAACGCTATATTAGTTTACTTTTATAAAAATACAAATATATATACAAGTAATATTATTATTATAAAGGGGGGTTTTTACCGTTTAATGACCGGTTTGTCGATTTTAAAACTTTAGTCGCAGTTAAAACCAAATGTAAAATATTAAAAATAAATACAAGACTTAAATTAAAGCGTAAAGTAAATAACGATAATGAAATTGCGAATAATAAAAGTGCGATAAAATAAACTTGCGATAATTAAAAAGTACGATAATTAAAAGTGCAATTAAATACAATAACAATAAAAATGCGATAATTAGAGCAATTAAATATAAAATAAAGGAAATTAAATATGAAATAAAAGAATTATGCTTATTTAAACTTCCGTAATCATGATGTTTGACGTGTTGATTTTTAGTTTATTCCCATGGGTTAATTGTCCTTTGTCCTGGATTATTTAATATGTCCGTCTGGTTTTTGTCCATAACAGTCCATCAGTCATAAATATAAAGTGCGAGTGTCCTCGTCAAATTATCCTTATACCCGAAGTTAAATATTCCAACTAATTGGGGACTTAAACTGTAACAAGATTTTAATACTTTGTTTAATAATTACACCAGGATGTCGACTGAGTGTAACCCAAGGTTTTAATATTTTGTTATCAATTATACCAAGTGTCCTTGTACATAATTTCACCCCTGTTTTAATTATTCTAGTGGCTATTAATCCATTCCCGTGTCCGGTTAAATGAACGATTATTCGTACATATAAATACCCCGCCCATCGTGTCCGATCGAGTGTATATGGTAATTTATAGGGACGTCCAATTATAAATCTTTATATTAACATTAACAAACTATCATTTAGTTAAACAAATATAAAGCCCATTAATAGCCCATAGTCTAATTTCCACAAGTGTCGTTCTTTTATCCAAACCCCAATTATGGTACAAAGCCCAATTACCCAATTTTAGTAATTAGCCCAACATCATGATTACTTCGAATTAAATAAGCATAATAATAACTTAGCTACGAGACATTAATGTAAAAAGGTTGAACATAACTTACAATGATTAAAAATAGCGTAGCGTTACACGGACAGAATTTCGACTTACACCCTTACAACATTCGCTAACATACCCTTATTATTAGAATTATAATTAAAATTAAAATTAAAATATAAATTATAAATATAAATTTTGCGTATGAATGGAGAAGAGAAAGATAGATGGATTTTGTGGTGCACCAAAGCTCGATTTTTATAGGCATGTGGGCTGGAACTGGGGCTCATGCGATCGCATGGATTTATGCCTTCCAGGCCATGCGATCGCATGGCCAGCTGGGGAGGCTCACATTTGGTTGTTTTCTTCTGCCGACGGTTTTATAAATAAATATAATATATTAAATAATTATAAGAATTATTTAAATATTATATTATATTTATGTGCATAGTTGACTTGTAATTTTTAGTCCGTTGCGTCGAGCGTTGAGAGTTGACTCTGGTCCCGGTTCCGGATTTTCGAACGTCCTTGCGTACAATTTAATATCTTGTACTTTTTGTTTTGAATCTTGTACTCTTGTAATTTTGAGACGTTTCTTATCAATAATTGGAACCTCATTGATTGTATTTTGTACTTTTTAGGCTTTTTGGTCGTTTGCGTCTTCAATTCGTCGAATCTGTCTTTTGTCTTCACCTTTTATTATTTAAACGAATATCACTTGTAAATAGGACAATTGTAACTAAAAGCTTGTCTTTCTTGAGGAATAATGCTATGAAATATATGTTTGTTTTTAGCATTATCAGTAAACGTGGTAAGTTAGCACCGAGATTTATTGGGCCATTTCCGATCAAAGAAATTCTGAATGATCAAACTGTTGTTTTAGATCTTCCTTCAGAGTTAGCAGAAATTCACAACACATTCAATGTGTGCTATCTGAGAAAGTGCAAAGTAGATGATGAAAATCAAATTCTTCCATTGAAAGACTTGAAAGTGGATTTGAGCTAGAAACTAGTGGAAGAGCTGGTCAGAATAGTAGACAGGAAGGTCACAAAGTTAAGAAAGAAACAGATTCCAATGGTGCTAGTGGAATGGCGGCACAGTTTAGGTTCTAACTTGACGTGGAAAACCGAGGAGTTAATGAGGGCGCGCTATCCCAGTTGTTTGACCTTGACCAGATTCCGAGGACGGAATCTTCTTAAGGGGGTAGATTTGTAACATCCTCAATCGGGCCTAGCTGTAAGATTACTTATTTACCCTTAAGTTTGTGTTGATTAAATATATGTTTTAATTTTAAGTTAATATTTATTATTAAATAATAATGTGGTTAGGACCAGTTTGTGACAAGGGTCACAGAAGAGGTTTGTTTATTTAATTTGGACTTCATTTGGGTTGCCAAATGATGTATGAAAGATATCAGATAACTGATAAATACCCGTGTGTTGCACAGTGTGGAAATTATCCACAATTAAGTGTCTAGAGCTGGCCATTTCTCTCACTTTCCAGATTATTCCCAAACACACACCGTTCTTCATCTCCTTCACCTACTTCAAACCCTAAAATCTAATCTTTGATCTAGAGCTTAAATTATTCACATCTTCTTGTTCTTTGTGATTTTGTGATCATTTTAAGGTAAGCATCACTTTGATTCATGTCTTGATTCTTTCTTAAATGGTGTTTTTTGTGTTCTTGAGTAAAAGTTAGATTTTGATGCTTGAATTCTAATCTTAAGTGTTTGTTGTGCCTAATTGATGTTAGAAATATATTTTATATAGTTTATATGATGTTTCGGGAGTGGTTTTGGTGTTAAATCTTGCAAAAATCGAGTTTTTGGGCCAAAATGGCAAAAATCAGCGAGCTGGAATGTTCTAAAAGCTCCTACACTTCTGACAGGTCACTCGTACGAGTGACCATGCGTTTGAGGCTCAACCACGCGGTTGAGGACTCACTCGCACTAGTGAGGTCTTGTCCGCGCGAGTGAGCATCGGTCAGTTTTTGGTAAACTTGAAAAGGCTGTAACTTTCTAACCGTAACTTCATTTTCAATGAATAAACTATCGTTGGATTCATCTTGAAGTTTACTATCCAATGATAAGGTTTTAAGAAGCTAGATCAAACTTTATTTTGGTCAGAATTAGGGATTTTTAAGTGTATGCCTTATTGTGCACGCTTTTGAGTGTCGTTATGGGTTGAACTTATGATGTAAACTTATCATATAGTGATTACATGATTGTAGGTATTAATTTAGTGTATGAATTGATGTTTGATGTTATGCTTTTAGGTTGAAACTCGTATAAATGTTTGTTGCTACTGTTCTTCATCACTCGCACGAGTGAGCCTTCACTCGTACGGTTGAGGTAGTCACCCGTGCGGTGAACCGTGCGAGTGGGGTGATGGAAACTTATGATTTAATTATGATGATATGTACGATTGAGAGTGTTACTCGTACGGTTGACAGACCAGTTGTTAAATGCTTAAATGTTGGTATTTGGTGTTATTGTTTTGTTGTCGGGTTGTTATCGAGACATTATAACTAACTTGTGTATATGTCTTTCTCGGGAGAAAAGGAGAAAGAGAAGGTTCAGTGATTAGACTGCTGAACACCTTCTCAGTTGCTGGTAATCGGTGAGTGGGACAAACTGGAGTATATAGTATATAGTAGCATGTTATATTATGATTGCCATGCTTATTAGATATACTTACTGATACTGTTAGTTAGTTTGTGGTGATGACTGCATGTTAGTTGATGTTTGTCTGCTGGAGCCCAGTGCGTCCCTATTGTGTGGTAGCCTCGGTAGGAGAGATCAACTTGCGGGTTGGGTTCCTCTGTGGTAGCCTAGACAACTGTGGTGTATATACATGTGAATGATGCGTCCGTCGCGTGTGGATTATGTATATATATACGGTGGTGGAGGAACTTCTGGTAAGCCCCAGTCCAATCAGCTGGTGGTTAATGGTTTGGCCGAGCTGCCAGAGTCTCTGTAGACAGCACTTGGGTGATGTTTGTGTGTTAGACTATGTGACATTATTAGTATAACACTTCTGTATGCTATGGCCTGTAGTTAGTCGTACTCACTTAGCTTCATGCTAATTCCCCTCCATCTCCTCCCTGCAGGATGTAGCTTTGTAGATATTGCTTTTGGGAGAAGACGGGCATGCTAATGTTATGTTTGACAGTGTTTAACTCTGATGGAGTCTTTTATCATATGAACTATGTTCTTTTGTAAACCGGATGTAATTACGTCTCTTTCATTTAAAACATGTATTTTTTGATGTGGTCATGTGACACTGATAAAGTTATTTGGTAATTAATAAATAAATGCTTCCGCCACGTATTTAAAAAAAAAAAATTAGCGGTGTCACATTTATATATCTAACAACCAATATTCCAACTCACGTTATTTAAACAAAGACCTTTTAAATAATCAAGTTCTATTATATCGAAAAACGTTTTCGTACATTGGAAACTAAATCAATTGATTATTATGAAATCTAGTCTTCCACTATCTTTTGTCTAACTTTCGTTAATTGACACATTTATTCTTACTTGTAAATCACTTTATCATTTTCCGAATGTTGTCAAAAAGAACAGAGTTCTTAAATCATAGTGGACCTCATAACAGAGACCCGTACTCATATAATGTAGTATATGATAAATCAATCATTTGATATAATCTTCTAATTCCATCGATAAGAAAATTGAAACAAATACGCTCATGTAAAGTATTATACGTTTAATACTTTATTAATATTCTCAAGTTATAATATATATATACATATATACATAATCATATCCATTTATATAATGGTTCGTCAATCGTCGGAATTTTGGTCGAGGTTAAAATGAATGTATGAACACAGATTAAATTTTTTGAGATTCAACTTAACAAACATTGCTTATCGTGTCGGAATAATGTAAAGATAGAGTTTAAATTTGGTCTAAAATTTCCGGGTTGTCACAGTACCTACCCGTTAAAGAAATTTCGTCCCGAAATTTGATCGGGATGGTCATGACTGACAATAATTATGTTTTCATGACTCATACGATTTGAAAATTAAAGTTTTATTATCATTGAGTAATGTGGATAAAACAATCCGTTTATGTGAAGAGTATGAGTGAAGCTATCGCAAAAGAGTGAAATGAGAAAATTAAGTTTCGTCATATCTTTTGACGTAGATAAGGTTGATTTCCGGAGTTCAGGGAATTTAGAGAAAAATCTTCGTACTAAGATTTGATTCTTCAGTAATTAAGGAAATTAAGATCTGCTTTAATTAAATGCGATAATCTGTTTTGATTGCTCTGTCGGATATTTTACTATATATACACCCCCTTCGTTTCCTTATTTCCACAAAACACACCTTCTATTATTTCTCCCTCAATTCATACTTTAAAATATTCGTCGATATGCTCCATTCAGTTCTGCTTCATGATATACTCCTAACTTTCATATCTGTCATTCTTCTTTTTCATCTGCCGCCTGAAGAATCTATTTACTTCTACTATACTCTTAGTTTTATAATGTTTTTAGTTCTCCCGTATCTTTATATTGCTATATGCATCGATATAAATGGTTTGTAATTCCTGGTTTGTTGTTGGGTTTTATATCTTCCCTTATATTTTGATGTCTCTGCTTCTGTCTTTCTATAATCATTGACATCCACAGTTAATACTCCCATTTTTATTTCGGAGCTTCATTCTTTTGTTTTCTCTTCCCGAATTTAATTCAAGCGAATAATGGTCCAGAATTCGTAGGTATGGATTTCGAAATGAACATAGTTAATGTTCTAAGAAGAAAATTGTAATGGCACGATCTTGATTTATCAAATTACCAGAATATCCGGAAAAATAGAACTATCAAGAAGATATGTTTGGAGATTTGGTAGAATGTAAGAGTCGTGTAACATGGCACATGATGACGGTATAGTCTGTGAATCATCACTTTCCATTTAGAAACTCAGCATGACTCATTGTAATATAATCACGTTGATCAAGTGTCATTATATTATACTAACTCATGCTTCAGTTCCCAACACTACTTCAAAACATTCATATTTTAAACTCGAAGGTTTCAGAATCTAGAAACTAAACAGTTTCCTTTATGATGTAATACGGATAACGCGAAGAGATAAATGATTTCAGATAAAAATAGTTATGAAAATATCTTCAAAAATATCGAGGATATTTATAATGAAAGATACGATGATATCTTAGAATTTCTAACATTGATGGATGATGATGAAGATTTGTCCGTAAAGGTTTAGAGTCAGGAGCAAGGTATTCGCTAATGACTTCAGCAGATATTGAGTCATTTGGATTCTTTGAAGGCAGGTTAGTCTTTGTGATTTGTCCACAGCCTCCTTCATAGTTTGCTCAATCCGTTTTCCAGTTCTAAACCTTCTCTTTATCTGAGCTTTGCCAACACACTATCCTTTATCATCAAACTTTTGACTGTTAAGGTCGTTTACAGTTTTTGCTGCTTCCTCAGCATTTTTCAGAATTTCGAGAACTAATTCGCAGTTTAGGCTGTTTTTCAGAAACTTCACATTCGAAGTATGTAAGTCTTGGAGGTAGACGCTATATGTATATATAACTGTTGGCGTAGAAATGCTAATAGATTTAAAATACTGATTGCTGATTCCCAATAATCGGTATAGCAATTCTCGTTACAAGATGCGGATGAGTATATACTAGGGTTTTAATGAATAAATATAGATATTTTTTTCGGAGAGACTTCAGTCAAAGAGTAACGAAGTTGCTGGTACATCTGCTGATAACGTGGTGGAATATAAAAGGTTCTCTGCTAACAAAAAGATAATCGTATATAACAGGGTTATAATAAGGCTTTTTCGGATGAAAAATCGAAGTTGACTTGCTGAAACTGTGGCAGAATTTGCTACTTCGAAAAGGGATCGCAAAGTTATTTTTGCTAATAAATGCCAAAGGATCTGACACGGATACGTGTTAAACTATGACTTTGGTTTCGAGAGTTTTTCAGGTGCATGACTGTGGGTAACATGTGGTTGGATCATCATCTCGATTGTTCATTATTTAAAGTGTCTTCAGGAATTTCGAGGGGTTTGAATATAGATTGTAATCGTTAACTTTGGGAGTTCGTCTACCTTCTTCATGGAGAACTCTAAAATAACCCGAAATTTAGAAGACCTGTCACCCTTAAAATCAGATTGGGACACTCGAATGTACCCCACAGTCATGCTCAAATCAAATGGGTCATGGTACACCGTCTCCTCCACACTATACACACCGTGATATCCACCCGATAGTAAACAATCACTCTCCTCAATTTCAACATCCTCTAAAACAAGTGTGGACCCGCTCTGTACCTCAGCTATGGAACGAGACTCAACCCCCAACTTCAATTCCTCTAACTCCTCAGTTGTAGGCTCATAACCATTAGCCATGAGAACGGCCAACAATCCTTCTTCATCAACCATAACAACCGGTTCCTTACTAAATGAGCAAAGATGAAAATCATGTAACTCTGGAAATTCCAGTAACAGCTCCGAATTTGCCATCAACCTTGCAACTGACAAAAACTAGAAAGAAATAAAAGCACCGACACTAAACAAAATAATAATAAAAAAGGTCTAAATCTAAAACAGAACCTAAATTAATCACAAACTAGTAAACAATCTCAAATTGACACAACTATCCTCGGCAGCGGCGCCAAAAACTTGATGTGTAAAATCGTGTCTATAATTTATAATGGAAAATGCCGGTTAAAAGATTACTACACACTAACGGGCGGTGTACCCGATCGTGTAATAGTATAAAATTGGTAATTCCGAAATCGTTCCAAGGACAGTTTAAACGTGAGAATTAAGATTGTAACTAATAAAATAAACTAAGTTAATCTATGAAAATCGAAAGTACGAGATAGTTTGTTTGTGGCTATTTAACGATTAGCCAAATCAAAGATTGATTAAAAGTAAAAGACGATATTTTTGTGTTTTTAAGTTTATAAAAATTAAATGCAGACTCAATGAAAAGTAAAGATATTTGAATTCAATGGATAAAAGAATGTTCGCCTAGATCTCCAATTCGTAGTGTCGGATGATTTGTTATTAAGCACCAGTTCAATTTATCAATACATGCAACTACAAAGTCGGTTTACCCATAGTTCTCCTTTAGCAAACCCGTCAAACTTAGATTTATTGGCTTAGGGTTCCCTTTCACCAAAGACCTCTTTCGTTTGTGACTTAGTAATTAACTAACTACAAGATTAAGATTCAATTGGTTACGCGTTCGCTCCACACAATTCACCCCTGTTTTGTTTAATCCTTGTTACCCGGTTTACCCCCTTGGTCCAGTAAGCACCCAATTGGTTAAGACAAATCAATTGAAAACTAGTGTAGTAAATTGAAACAGGGTTCCCTTTGTTCAAACAAGATCACTAATCAACCTAGTAACAATAATCAACATCCACAAAAATGGTTCTTAATCAAAACTCATAATTATCATGAATTAATCAATAAAACGTTAAAGTATCATCCAAACACATACGAATATTCAATCTAGACAAACATTAAAAGCTTAGCCAATCATGGCTAGAACAAAAATCACAAATAAACAATTAAGAGTATTCATAATGATGTTAAGAATTAAACCTAATGAAAATTGTGTTCTTGATTGATAGATGAATCGAGACTTGTTTTCGGAATGATTGATGTGTTAGAATGACCTTGAGAAACCCCAAAAATCACCTAAGTTCGTCAAAAAGCTGCTGGAAATCGTCTGGATGCGAAAGTGTAAAGTTAGGGTATTTTTCGGGCTTTAAATAAGAAACAAAACTGAAACCGACTGAAGGTGGCGCGGCGCGCCAATACCCTGTGCGGCGCGCCATATACTGTGATTCTGACTTCTGGATTCCTGCAAACTGTCGAACTGATTTTCTAGCCTAGTGGAGCGGCGCGCCACCTTTTGGAGCTGCGCTCCAGGCCCCTTTTTGCTGAATCTGAGGTGAAAACTCACTAATATCACCTGTTTTCGAACCAAACTCAAATCAAACCAATCCCTTTCACTTGCTTTCATATAAAATCACTAAAAACCATCAAATATCTTCAAAATTCATTTCCTTGGTCTTAGAACTCGAACTTTCAAAACACTTATCAAAATAACACCAAATCGTATCCAAAAGGACCAAAATGTACCCGATATCGCTAAGGAAAACGCGTATGAAATATGCGATATCAAACAACCCCACACTAGAGTTTTGCTTGTCCTCAAGCAATTAAACTCGATAATAATCTTCTACCATATAATAACTCTTCAGACATGTATGTAGAACCAAACGAACAAGAAACCAAACCAACAACAACTAGCGTGGGCACGATTTGGAGTAAATAACAACCATGTTTCCCACTTGCATTCCCCCGAAATAACTTCCCAAACCGCAATCAATATGTAATGGATATAGTAACCAAAGATAATCTCGAATAACATACCATACTGATGAAGTAGAGAATCTTGAATCATAAATAAGTCTTCAAAGAAAACGGGAATCAAGTGGAAACCGAGCACCAACAAGTATAGCAATCGAACAAATGTGCCAAAAGAATGCACGGGCTACCCCGCAATTGGTCAAGCCAAGCCTCCCACAGTACCTAACATCGCGAGATGTCGGTAAGAAAATAATGTGATTAGGAGGATACACATTACGTCCAGATATCATCGATAATCATGAGGTGATCACCTATCCGTTAAGTCAACCATAAAGATTGAGGTTCATCCGGCTTAAAAGCTGATATCTTACCTTTCCGGAGGTTATCCACTGGGAATCTGATCAATCACTGACATTTTGTGTATCATGGTGCGCTTCCCATTTGGCTAGCAAATCTCCCTCATTGAGACAAGCTTTGACTACCAGTTTCCCTGTTTGACGTTGAGGCCTGGTAGATTTCCAGTCGATTTTAGCAATGACTTTTCAAAAAATTTCGTCACCCTACAACTGGTCTGGACTACAACTTCTGAAACAAATCAGCAAGTGTGTCGTTCAGGAGACTTGACTCCCTTTAGGATGGAATAGATACATCATGTGTGGTTAAATAAAGTGGTCGGGTGCAACATTGTCCTTGTTAGGAGAAACAATGAGGATCGCCTATTAAAGTATTTTTGATCTAGCGCATGGCCTGGTTTTGACCACACGATCCAATCACCGTTCATACGGTTGACACCCATTTTGGTACAGGTGACCTACTATTGAATTCCGAAGAACTCGTAGGATTTCACGTTCAATGGTAATGAACGTGGTTCGGTTTACGGCTAGTGTCACCCACAGTTTCCCTGGGATTTAGGAAACGACACGGAACAAGTATAATTTCCGAGCCAACTAAACCCGGTATCGGCATAGGGCGGAAAGAATACATGAAACGACATTTTGTACTCGTCAATTCATGGGTAACAACTTGCTAATGTTCATAGCTTAAGATTTTGGCTTCTTTGAAATCACAATTTAAACCATAAAAATTTAAAATTCCCCAAAAATGGCCTAAAAAGTGATGTTTCACTCTTTTTAAAGTTCAAAATACCAAGCCATATGTAAATCACACTCATGTTTCAAACACATATTTAACCAACCCGCAAGAATTTACATCCCCACCCCACACTTGAGATCAAGTAATGTCCCCATTACTTGAGATCAAAAATAGATTAAATTCAGAAGGGTAAAGTGAGAAAGAAATTTCAACTTGCCGGGTTACAACCAATAATCGCGGAATGCTAGTGACAGACCGGCCTGCACTCAATGACATTCCACAGTAGCTATAACACAGTGTCCATCGTCAAAGGTACCTGCAATGAATCCAAACAAATATAGAATACTCTACAAGAATGGTGCACTTTCATCGATTCGTGCACCCGACGCAACCCCCATGATCAGCCTTTAGTGGGGTCTGAATCCTCCACACTTAGCTGACGGTACGAGAAATCTGTGGAATATGTTCCACGAATCAACAATGTCAACCAGTCATTTACACCGCGGGTTGTGAACATTAACTTTGGGAGTTCGTCTACCTTCTTCATGGAGAACTCTAAAATAACCCGAAATTTAGAAGACCCGTCACCCTTAAAATCAGATTGGGACACTCGAATGTACCCCACAGTCATGCTCAAATCAAATGGGTCATGGTACACCGTCTCCTCCACACTATACACACCGTGATATCCACCCGATAATAAACAATCACTCTCCTCAATTTCAACATCCTCTAAAACAAGTGTGGACCCGCTCTGTACCTCAGCTATGGAACGAGACTCAACCCCCAACTTCAATTCCTCTAACTCCTCAGTTGTAGGCTCATAACCATTAGCCATGAGAACGGCCAACAATCCTTCTTCATCAACCATAACAACCGGTTCCTCACTAAATGAGCAAAGATGAAAATCATGTAACTCTGGAAATTCCAGTAACAGCTCCGAATTTGCCATCAACCCTGCAACTGACAAAAACTAGAAAGAAATAAAAGCACCGACACTAAACAAAATAATAATAAAAAAAAGTATAAATCTAAAACAGAACCTAAATTAATCACAAACTAGTAAACAATCTCAAATTGACACAACTATCCTCGGCAGCGGCGCCAAAAACTTGATGTGTAAAATCGTGTCTATAATTTATAATGGAAAATGCCGGTTAAAAGATTACTACACACTAACGGGCAGTGTACCCGATCGTGTAATAGTATAAAATTGGTAATTCCGAAATCGTTCCAAGGACAGTTTAAACGTGAGAATTAAGATTCTAACTAATAAAATAAACTAAGTTAATCTATGAAAATCGAAAGTACGAGATAGTTTGTTTGTGGCTATTTAACGATTAGCCAAATCAAAGATTGATTAAAAGTAAAAGACGATATTTTTGTGTTTTTAAGTTTATAAAAATTAAATGCAGACTCAACGAAAATTAAAGATATTTGAATTCAATGGATAAAAGAATGTTCGCCTAGATCTCCAATTCGTAGTGTCGGATGATTTGTTATTAAGCACCAGTTCAATTTATTTAATACATGCAACTACAAAGTCGGTTTACCCAGAGTTCTCCTTTAGCAAACCCGTCAAACTTAGATTTATTGGCTTAGGGTTCCCTTTCACCAAAGACCTCTTTCGTTTGTGACTTAGTAATTAACTAACTACAAGATTAAGATTCAATTGGTTACGCATTCGCTTCACACAATTCACCCCTGTTTTGTTTAATCCTTGTTACCCGGTTTACCCCCTTGGTCCAGTAAGCACCCAATTGGTTAAGACAAATCAATTAAAAACTAGTGTAGTAAATTGAAACAGGGTTCCCTTTGTTCAAACAAGATCACTAATCAACCTAGTAACAATAATCAACATCCACAAAAATGGTTCTTAATCAAAACTCATAATTATCATGCATTAATCAATAAAACGTTAAAGTATCATCCAAACACATACGAATATTCAATCTAGACAAACATTAAAAGCTTAGCCAATCATGGCTAGAACAAAAATCACAAATAAACAATTAAGAGTATTCATAATGATGTTAAGAATTAAACCTAATAAAAATTGTGTTCTTGATTGATAGATGAATCGAGACTTGTTTCCGGAATGATTGATGTGTTAGAATGACCTTGAGAAACCCCAAAAATCACCTAAGTTCGTCAAAAAGCTGCTGGAAATCGTCTGGATGCGAAAGTGTAAAGTTAGGGTATTTTTCGAGCTTTAAATAAGAAACAAAACTGAAACCGACTGAAGGTGGCGCGGCGTGCCAGGATGTCGCGCGGCGCGCCATATACTGTGATTCTGACTTCTGGATTCCTGCAAACTGTCGAACTGATTTTCTAGCCTAGTGGAGCGGCGCGCCACCTTTTGGAGCTGCGCTCCAGGCCCCTTTTTGCTGAATCTGAGCTGAAAACTCACTAATATCACTTGTTTTCGAACCAAACTCGAATCAAACCAATCCCTTTCACTTGCTTTCATATAAAATCACTAAAAACCATCAAATATCTTCAAATTTCATTTCCTTGGTCTTAGAACTCGAACTTTCAAAACACTTATCAAAATAACACCAAATCGTATCCAAAAGGACCAAAATGTACCCGATATCGCTAAGGAAAACGCGTATGAAATATGCGATATCAAACAACCCCACACTAGAGTTTTGCTTGTCCTCAAGCAATTAAACTCGATAATAATCTTCTACCATATAACAACTCTTCAGACATGTATGTAGAACCAAACGAACAAGAAACCAAACCAACAACAACTAGCGTGGGCACGATTTGGAGTAAATAACAACCATGTTTCCCACTTGCATTCCCCCGAAATAACTTCCCAAACCGCAATCAATATGTAATGGATATAGTAACCAAAGATAATCTTGAATAACGTACCATACTGATGAAGTAGAGAATCTTGAATCATAAATAAGTCTTCAAAGAAAACGGGAATCAAGTGGAAACCGAGCACCAACAAGTATAGCAATCGAACAAATGTGCCAAAAGAATGCACGGGCTACCCCGCAATTGGTCAAGCCAAGCCTCCCACAGTACCTAACATCGCGAGATGTCGGTAAGAAAATAATGTGATTAGGAGGATACACATTACGTCCAGATATCATCGATAATCATGAGGTGATCATCTAATCCGTTAAGTCAACCATAAAGATTGAGGTTCATCCAGCTTAAAAGCTGATATCTTACCTTTCCGGAGGTTATCCACTGGGAATCTGATCAATCACTGACATTTTGTGTATCATGGTGCGCTTCCCATTTGGCTAGCAAATCTCCCTCATTGAGACAAGCTTTGACTACCAGTTTCCCTGTTTGACGTTGAGGCCTGGTAGATTTCCAGTCGATTTTAGCAATGACTTTTCACCATATTCTCCAAAGCTAATACTCGAGCGCGGTGATGTTGCTGGTGCTTGTAACCTTTGCACCATATTCTCTAAAGCTAATACTCGAGCGCGGGGCTCGTTGACTTCTTCTATTACACCGGGATGATCAGTGGTTCAGACAAGCGGGTGAATAAGATCTAGAATTTGAGATAGTATATAATCGTGCCGAGATACTCAGGAAATGAGAGAGAAAATGGTGTCTCGAACAGGTTCGCCGGTAAGTGCTTCAGGTTCTTCGCCAAGAGGGCAATGTGGTGGATGGAAGGGATCACCTTCTTCTTGTCTCCAATGATTAAGTAGGCTACGAACCCATCCCCAATTCATCCAGAATATATGATGGCTTATTGGTTGATCCATTCCGGTCACACTGCTTTCGGGACTCGAGTGAAACTTCATATCGGAATCCGAGGGACTTGAACAAGTGGCGAGTTCCATTTCGTACGATTGAATAAAGAATTTTTTTGATATGAAATGATTTCCGGCTTTCGGGTGGTATTCTAATTATATAGAATATCTATATATATAAAAGATTTCGTAGATTACGGAGGAATTTGCGGAATATGTCAGGCAAAGTTTACAGTAACAGATATGCTAAGATATGAATTAGCAGATATGCTAAGATATGAATTTTGTCTATACACTATTCATGCAATCAATGCAGTAAGATGTGTCTAGACTAAGAATGATAAACATGTAATTTTCGATAAGAAATGATAAGCAAAACTTTTTGACATGCAGCTAAGGTCGAAGTTCAGACTCACTAATTTATCTTAACAACTATCAGTTAGACACACTAATGCAAGACCTGGTTTGCTAAGACTACCGCTCTGATACCACATGAGACGACCCGTCCTAATCCATAAGGACGAATACAATAACATATGAATACATTTCGAGGCATTTGACCTCTATATGATACATTTTACAAACATTGCATTCGTTTTTAAAAAAAACTTTAATTTCATCAAAAGCTGACAGGTATGCATACGAATTCATAATACATCCAAATTATAACGACTTAATCTGTCATTTACTTAATAATAATCTTTATTGAACTCTACGACTTGAATGCAACGTCTTTTGAAATATGCCATGAATGACTCCAAGTAATATCTTTAAAATGAGCAAATGCACAGTAGAAGATTTCTTTCAAACCTGAGAATAAACATGTTTTCAAGTGTCAACCAAAAGGTTGGTGAGTTCATTAGTTTGTCATAAATAATAATTTCCATTAATTTAATAGACCACAAGACTTTCATTTTCATTTCTCATAAACATCATGCATCTGCATAAAAATCATTCATATGGATTGAACTCCTGGTAACCGACATTAATAAAATGCATCTAGAATATCCCCAAAACAGAACCACTCATCTGTAGAGAAAAATCGAAGTACTAAAGCAGTTCAAATTCTCTGACTGGGACGTGTCAAAGCCCATAGATCTATCTTTAGGATTCGCGTCAATTGGTGGCAATTATAATAAACACCAATTCTTAGGCTACCAAGTTCAACAAGGGCGATATCCGGTATAAAAATTCAACCATAGAATGTAGTTTCGATTACTTGTGTCTATTTCGTCAAACATTTATAAAAGTGCATGTATTCTCAGTCCCAAAAATGTAAAGAGTAAAAGGGATCAAATGAAACTCACAATACTGTATTTCGTAGTAAAAATACATATGACGTCATCGAACAAGTGCAAGGTTGGCCTCGGATTCACGAACCTATATTAATTATATATATTTATATGTTGATCAACATTTGTCTAACAATTTAGGTCAGGTCATAGTGTATCACAATCCTAATGCTCGAGACTGATATGCAAAAGTCAACAAAAGTCAACTTGACCCAAAATGACTTCCAAAATCTATACATGATTATTATATAACTTAACTATAGTTGTTTTATATATTTAAATACTAGGTTTTGAGCCCGTGCTTTGCACGGCTGCTCAATAACCGTTTTAAACCCGTCAACTTATACATATAATGATTTTATAGTCTATAAGAAGATTTAAGTAATTGCAGGAATATATATTTTTAAAATATTATAACTTGGTATTGTTACTCATGAGGTTTAAAAGGGTAATTGACAAACTTACAAAAATTGACAAACTTGCAAATTTGTATAAATCATAAATTGATAAACATACATAAATTTTAGTGGTTGTCTTACACTCATGAATGACTTCGTTAATATTTTTTTATAAACCTTAGACCACCTTTAGCGCAGGCGTGCTCAGTGGTGTGTTGGCCAACACGCCGGCAAACACGCCGTAGCACGGCGTGTTGGACCAGAAATCCAATGGCGTGCTTCAAGTTAACACATGAGTTTTAGGAGGCGTGCTTCAAGTTAACCCATTTTTTAATTAGTTTTTATCCCCCTTTTCACCCAACTTCCAATCAGATTTTAACACATCACCCAACACGCCACTTAACACTCCATCCCATTACACACCGGTATCACCCCACCCCACCCACCAACACGCCCATCATTCCCTTCAGGGATAAAGATGGTCTTAGACACACGTATATTTTGCACCTACGAAATTTTTTATTACAACCAAATACGAATCATGTTCTAAACTTTATAAACTCCTTTGCAGCAAAGAAACTTGATTTAAAATCAAATATAAAGCAATTAATGTACTAAACATGATAAACCCATCGGCATAATTTCACCATCAACTTTCAATTTGTCAAATCCTTTTTATGTTATAGTCTCATGTGTCAAACACGAATTTGTTTCAAATTCTTAATATTGAATGTGTACCGTTTCAATATATTAAGTAGAAAAAGTACTTCAAACTATAAAAGAATATATAATGTCTACTTTATCTCGTTATGTAAGTAAGTATTCAAAATCAACAATCCAAAACTCCTTAATCAGGACTACATATTTGACACTTGAGACCAAGTGTAATAAAATATATAAAACATATAACATCACATCAATAGATTAATTCAAAAGACAAACTTTCTTAGACATTACTTAAAATAACAAACAACACAAACAATAAGCTACCGTTTTAAATTTGTAATCAATGTCAAAAATCTTTTAAATAAATATAGAAACTCAAATAATCTAATTTAAAATGTAGAACCAACCATGACCCATATAAATGGTTCAAATTACCACCCCTTAATCAATTTGCAGGTCAAATTATAAAAACTCCATCATCATTGCTTCATGTTCTATGAAATCACCATGACACAGAACAAATTAAAATGTAAACTAAATACACCTTTAAAAATACTAACCATAGGCATCACTACCAAAACTCCAAAAGGTTGATGAAGGTTAAAGTTCATCAAAAATTCGCGAGTACAACATAAAAATAATAACAAAGGGCAGTAGTAACATTAGCATAACAAACTAAGCTAACGAAATGTTACAGTCATAACTCCTCAGATACATTTAAACTTGCAATAACCAAACTCACTCTAAACCCATTTGTAGCTCAATTCGAAAAGACATACTACAGTATTTTCTCTTCTCACTATTTTACACAGTTTGGACCCACCAATTAGTACCCACTATCAATAAGTTGTTCACCCATAGATCCTAATTTATACTAACTGGTTTGATAAACAATTCATTTATTCACATCGAGACCTTTAAATCGACTTTATTATCATATAAATATATGACATATATTTGATACCGGTTTGCATAAGTTGAATCGAAGACGTTGTAGTGTGATTTATCAATTGTTAATGCCATTCCTATTTGATTTCCAGATGACGATTTTGTAATTTCGTATTGCCGATGATAGCATTAGTTTTAACCATCTTGCAAAACCGATCTGACCTAAATTGATTTGAATCGTTAGATTTAACACTCTTCTCGTTCGGATTTGAATTTCGATTGTTTAATCTTTAAAAGCATCAAGTGATGTAATCGAGTTGTAACCTTTGTGTTTAGATCTGGAAGATGCATTGCAAATGAAAGAGAAAGTCACAGACAAATTTGCGTAGTCAACGTTATGTTTGTTACTCGTATTATTTAATTGATTTCATTATTAGATAATACGGAGTAATATAGAGTATCAAATTAATTAGTGTTAATCATATTCAAAATAACTGTGGAAGGTACATGTGGAATTTACACATGGCTGAATCTCCAATAATTAAGCAGCTAATTACATGTAAGCTGATTAACACTCTCTTTTACATAAATATATAGATATTTAATAGATTTTATTAGAGTAAATAATATAAATTATTTATTAATAAATAAAAATTTATATTAAAATCTATATATAATAAAAAATATACTTTATATAAATTTATAAAGTTCACTTAATATCATAAAAATATAGTGATATGTATTATTATATTACGTGTGGTAAAAATATCTTTGTATCATATATTTATTTGATAAGATAATATTGATAATAATAAATAAAAGTTGTATTATTTTGTAATAATAATAATTATTATTATTCTTCTAATAATAATAACAATATTTATAATTACTAATAATGATATTAATTATGAAAAATGATAATTCTAATCATGGTAATTTTTAATAATTATGAAACTTTTTAATATTAACTTTAAAATAATATTTTATATAAAATAATAATTCCTATTCAAAATGATAATTTTTAATAATAATAATACTAAAATGATAATAATAATGATATTTTATAATAACAATGATATTTCTATTAAAATGATAATTTTTGATAAAATGATAGTTTTAATATTAACGATACTTTTAATAATTATAATAATGATAAAAATAATAAAAACGATAATTTTATATAAATCAATATCTTACAATATTTTAATTTCATCATGATACTTATACTCATTTTTTCCTAATTGATTTGTTTTCCAAATTGATCTGTTTAATAGCTTTTAATCCTCTTTTATATCACATTTATAATAATGATAATAATAACAATCATAATAATTAGATGATACTAATATTAGTTTTTAATGATAATAATATTAATGATAATAAACATTAATGATAATACTAATAACTATTTTAATGATAATAATAATAATAATAATAATAATAATAATAATAATAATAATAATAATAATAATAATAATAATAATAATAATGTTAATGTTAATAATAATCTTAATGATAATAACGATAGTAATACTAATAAAAATGACAATTTTTAATGATAACACTTATACCGATAATGATAATAAAAATAAAAATAAAAATTATTAGATAATAATAATAACGACGATAATAACGACGATAGTAATAATAATAACCATTTTAACAATAATACCTAAAATTATAGATAATTCAATTGACTATATCTTTTAATCCGTTCATCGAAACCATACGATTTCTAAATGAAAAGTTATTAATTTTTCACCAGCTTTCCAACGACATGCATATCATATACCTTATCTCAAACGCATATGTATCAAATTCGTGATTTATCATAAACTATCTAACAACAAAAATTAAACATACAAGCATACATAATCATATATACTCGAGCACTAGTCAGGGATACACTATTAATATATAAAAGTTAAGTTATGAGTGCTCACGTATCAATATTGTGATTCAATATTGTAGGAAAGTACATAGACGCAACAGAAATGATAAACACTAGATTGACCTCACGAGCATACCCCCGAACAATACCCATAACCTCCATAGCTATAACCCATAATTTCCTTAGCTTTAACCCGCTCGAAAAACTCGTTTTGAAATAACTCACTCATGACCTCGTCGTAGTATTTTATGTATAATACTAATAATAATACTACTACTAATATTAATATACAAAGATTAATAATAATAATAATAATAATAATAATAATAATCTTTAATAATATTATTAATAACAAAAATAATAAATTAAATATTACGGAATATGATCAGAGAGTTAGATTGATGAATGTGTGTGAATCAATTAAACCGAACCTGTCGAGCTTTATAGAGTTTTCTTGGATTCTCTCCTCATGCGATCGCATGGTTTATGAGAGTGATTCCCATGCGATCGCATGAGCACTCTGGTGACAACTCATTCCCATGATTTATTTCTGCCGACACTCATATTCTATTATATATATATATATATATATATATATATATATATATATATATATATATATATATATATATATATATATATTATTTAATATATAATATATTTAACCTTTAGAATTAATTAAATATCATATTATATTCTCGTGCATAGTTGATTTGTAATTTTAGCACCGATGAATTGTACGTTGATGCTCGACTTACGTACCAGTTCCAGTTTCTCGAACGCATTTTCGTACGCTCAGAAAACTTGTACTTTACGTTTCGCGACACGTACCTTTGTCAATAATTAGACTAATTTGCTAATAAATTACATTACAAGAAATGTACTTTATACATTTGAGGATTTTGGTCATTTGCTTCTATAAACCAACGTCTCGTTATTTATTAAAATATATTTAATTCAAAACGTTTTATATCCAAGTTAATATTATATTTTGTAATATATATATATATATATATATATATATATACATACATATATATATATATACATATATATATATATATATATATATATATATATATATATATATCATTATTTAAAATATAAACTTGTATAATTGAAATATTTATCTAATAATATAATATTTAGTTTTTCAAAACTAATTATATTTCAAAGTTCATTTTAAAATCGTTTAGAAAATATTAAAACACGTACGTGTACACTTTAAAACTTAATTTGATATCATTCATTTATGTGCTAGCATTTATTTAAAAAAAATATCCAAATATCAATAGAATCAAATAACCAATCTTACTATCGTTTACTTAACTAATTTGAAATCATATATATTTAATGTACATGAACATGTTTTAAATACACGTTGCAAGTTATGTATATATCTAACAACCAATATTCCAACTCACGTTATTTAAACAAAGACGTTTTAAATAATCAAGTTCTATTATATCGAAAAACGTTTTCGTACATTGGAAACTAAATCAATTGATTATTATGAAATCTAGTCTTCCACTATCTTTTGTCTAACTTTCGTTAATTGACACATTTGTTCTTACTTGTAAATCACTTTACCATTTTTCGAATGTTGTCAAAAAGAACAGATTTCTTAAATTATAGTGGACCTCATAACAGAGACTCGTACTCATACAATGTAGTATCTGATAAATCAATCATTTGATATTATCTTCTAATTCCATCGATAAGCAAATTGAAACAAATACGCTCATGTAAAGTATTATACGTTTAATACTTTGTTAATATTCTCAAGTTATAATATATATACATATATATATAATCATATCCATTTATATAATGGTTCGTGAATCGTCAAAATTTTGGTCGAGGTTAAAATGAATGTATGAACACAGATTAAAATTTTTGAGGTTCAACTTAAAAAAAATTGCTTATCGTGTCGGAATAATGTAAAGATAGAGTTTAAATTTGGTCGAAAATTTCCGGGTTGTCACAGTGGTTAACACGGCAGCTTATTTGATAAATAGGGGACCCTCAACACCGTTGGGTTTCCAAATTCCTGAGGAAGAATGACATGGTAAGAAGGTGAGTTATGGTCATCTTAGGATCTTTGGGTGTAATGCATATGTGAAGACCAAAGATGCGGATAGAGACAAGCTTAAAGCTAAGTCAAAGAAGTGTATTTTCATAGGCTACGAGTCGGATGAAATGGGCTATCGTTGTTGGGATAACGAGGCTAGAAAAGTAATTCGTTCTCGCGATGTTACTTTTGATGAAGATTCGGTCTATGGCAAACCGAAAACGGGGAGTCCTGAACCGGGTCATGTTACTTTTGACGATGTTTCTATTGATGATCTTACAGGTTCTAGTAGGAGTACGGGAAACAATGAATTACCAACAAACGACGAGACGTCAGAAAATGCTAATGATGGGGATGGTTCGGAAAGCGGTGATGATTTCGACCATAGTGCGAGTTCTAGTGATGAGGAGGACACAAATGAAACCGGTCCAACCATTTCGGTTAATCCTACACTAAGGCGCTCGACTAGAGTGCCCAAACCTAATCCTAGGTATACTCCATCAGGAAACTACTTGCTCTATACCGAGAATGGTGAACCCGAAAGTTACATTGAGGCAAGAAAGACAAAGAATCCATACAATGGGAGCTTTCCATGAAAGAAGAGATGGGGTCACTTGAGAAGAATAAAACTTGGTCATTAGTGAAGTTACCTCATGATAAAAGGGCGTTGCAAAGTAAATGGGTGTATCGAATCAAGATTGAGTTGGATAGCAAGAAAAGGTACAAGGCTCGTTTGGTAGTCAAAGGCTTTCAACAAAAGGAAGGGGTTGACTACAAAGAGATATTTTCACCAGTAGTTAAAATGACTACTATTCGTTTGGTACTTTCTATGGTTGCATCTGAAGACTTACATCTAGAGCAACTAGATGTGAAGATCGCATTCTTGCATGGTGATCTTGTTGAAGAGATCTCCATGAGGCAACCCGAGGGCTTTGAGGTAAAGGGTAAAGAGAAGTGGGTTTGTAAGCTAAAGAAAAGTTTGTATGGATTGAAGCAAGCACCTCGGCAATGGTACTTGAAGTTTGATGATTTTATGAAGAAGATTAGTTTCTTAAGATGTGAAGCGGATCACTGTTGCTACTTGACGAAACTCAAGTCTTCTTATATAATCTTATTGTTGTATGTTGATGACATGTTACTTGCAGGTTCCAACATGTCCGAAATTAACAAGTTGAAGGGGTTACTTTCCCGTGAATTCGAGATGAAAGATCTTGGTGGTTCTAGGCAAATACTTGGCATGAGTATTGTGCGTGATCGTGTGAAAGGTACTTTATACTTGTCTCAATCCAAATATATTGAGAAAGTAGTAGAGAGGTTTAATATGGAGAATTCAAAGGCTCGTTCTATGCCTTTGGGTAGCACGATTAAGTTATTGAAAAGTCAAACACCAAAGACGGTAAAAGACAAAACAGATATAGAAAAGGTTCCATATGCATCGGCCATGGGTAGTATTATGTATGACATGGTTTGTACAAGACCCGATATTGCTCAAGCAGTGGGAGTTGTAAGTCGTTATATGTCTAATCCGGGGAAAGAGCATTGGGAAGCGGTCAAATGGTTGATTCGTTATTTGAAAGGTACTTCTAATATGGGATTTTGTTTCTCCAAAAATAATCTCATACTTAGGGGTTATGCGCATGCTGATTTGGGTGGATGTGATGATTCGGGGAAAAGCACTATGGGTTATGTTTTCACAATAGGGAAGACGGCGGTTAGTTGGATGTTTCGACTACAAAAGAGTGTTGTTTTATCAACCACCGAAGCCGAATATATGGCTATTGTAGAAGCTTCTAAAGAGCTTGTTTGGTTGAAAAACTTCTTAGGTGAGTTGGGTAAAAGACAAGACTATTGCGTCATGAATTGTGATAATCAAAATGTGGTTCATCTTGGGAAGAATCCGTTGTTTCATAGTCGTACGAAACACATCAAGATAAGGTATTATTTTATTCGACAACATATAAATGATGGTACTTTATTATTGAAGAAAATTCTTGGTACGGAGAATCCTGCTGATATGTTTACTAAGGTTGTTACGATAGAGAAATTGAGGTTTTGCATTACCTCAATTGGTCTTCTAATGAATTGATGAGAGAAGACCCCAACTAGAGAATTAGAGAGTTAATATTTCAATTCTAACAAGTAGTGTTGAAGACCTTGTATCGAAAGTCTGCTCATCCGAAGTATGTGTTGAGCGTGCGTGTCCCAAATGGAGTTTGGCGGTATAATGGTGGTTTAACGTTCTTGGTTAGATCGTTGATATTTTGGGTTGACGAAGGTTGAGTTTGTTCAAAGTCTCAAAGTGGGAGATTGTTGGAGATATGGAGAACTTTAAACAATTAGAGGGAAGATTCCAGAAAACTCACACGAAGCTCCCACGAAGTTGTTAGGAAACTCACATGTAGCTTCCACGAAGTTGTTAGGAAACTCACATGTAGCTTCCACGAAGTTGTGAGGAAATTCACATGTAGCTTCCACGAAACTGTTACGAAACTCACATGTAGCCTCCATGAAGCTGTCAGGAAACTCACATGAAGCTTCAAGGAATTGTTTTTAGCTTACTCCTTAAACCATTCTATAAATAGACCCTCTTGTAACTCATTGTAAACACACCACAAATATTCAGTAAATACATTCTCTAGTTGGTCCGTGGACTAAAGCAATCACAACGATTGCATATAACCACGTTATCTCTTGTGTCGATTTACATTTCTTGCATTTATAATCTTTCGTTCATTAAGTGGGTTAGTAATCTTGTAGAATTACTATCAGTGAGTGATCTTGTTGAATCACTTGCGTTGTTTTGGATCCTAATATCCTTACACCACCACTTAGCACTAAACCTACAACTCCCTCTTACACAAACACCCAACCGCTAGACCTACTTAACTTATAACAAAAATAACACGTGGCAGCCAATTATGGGGCCTGATACAACTACCTTAAAATACTGGTTGAATTGGAGTTTGTTTATATTTTGTGTATGGCTATTGACATCAATTCGTGTAGCTTCGTATCTCATAATGAAATACGAAGGACCAGCTAATCGAAAATCAAGAAATGCAGGAGATGATGATGGTGGAGATCATCAATCATGAAGGATTGTTGTATGATGATGATTTGTGGAAGCCATATTTGAAAAGAATACACCCAGCTTGGTTAATGACTTTCAGAATATTTGCATTTTTTGTGCTCTTGATTCTTCTAGTCTTCAATGCCATTGTTCATAGTGGTAGTATATTTTACTACTACACACTGTAAGTTTCATCATCTTAGTTTTATGCATTCTTTATGAAATGTATCTTGATTTTTTTGCTTGATTTCAAAAATCTTGTTGAATTCTTACTAATTTACCCATGTTACAAGTTAGTGATTAGGGTACAAAAAGACATTTAATTTATAGTTTATGCTCTAGTACCCATTGATTACAGGGATTGATTATGATCATTATGATAAAAAAAAAAATTGGCTTCATTGTTAACTTTATAATACTAAGGTGTATTACTTAAAATATTATATTTCTTGAAATTTGATAACTTTTTGAAAAGAAAACATCAGAATGGTTTTATTCTGATTCTCCAATTTCATGCATTTTTTTGTATCGTTTTAACATTTTGATTTTGAATTTTACTTTATGTTGTATTATATGATGATGGTGGTTGCAAATGGACTTTTACATTAAATGCAATATATTTGAAAAAATTACGCCATTGGTACCTGTGGTTTGTACACTTTTGCATGATAAAACCTAAACTTTATTTTTTGCATGCTTGGTACCTAGACTTTGTTTATTTTACTTGTTTGGTACCAACACCTCACATGTGCAACACATGTGAGGGTAATTTCGTCATTTTATATATAATAAGCAAAACATAGGTATCAATCATGCAAAAGTGTACAAACCACGGGTATCAATGACGTAATTTTTTCTATCAATTACTTTAAATGAATTATTTATTATTATTATTATTATTATTATTATTATTATTATTATTATTATTATTATTACTAGGTTTTGAGCCCGTGCGTTGCACGACTACTCAAAATCCTTTATTATTTTGCTTTTCTATTAGAGTTCAATGTGAGGCACTTTAATGCATGAACTACGAACCATGACTGGCAGACTATGAGGCATGACCAACTTGTCAAACTGATAGTCAAGATGGGGCTTGTAGATCATTAGTAAATAATGGCAAAAAGAGCAACACTATATTATCAAGAAACAAATGATCATGAATCCTAATGATAAAAAAGAAAGTGAAAACACGTCTGAAAAGGAATAATCGAACTTAATAGTAAAAGAATATGCTGCTTAAGAAAAAAAATGCATTTCAATCCAAAATAACATCAACAAAAAATGCTAAAAGCCAAGTTCTGCAAAGACTCTCAATTTGTTGCTCTCCGTTAAAGCTTGAACACAGGTTGTAAATAACAAACAGCAAGCCACACTCATTAACATTGTGATTAATGTAACTTCTTCTACTTGATGGAGATGGTGTCTGAGTTCATTTGTAAAACACAAACAGCAAGCCACACTCATTAACATTGTGATTACTGCAACTTCTTATACTTGATAGAGCTGGTAGTTGGTGAACTGTGTAATCTCAATGCCATCCATCCAAATCTTTCTGCTACATGTAAATAACAAACCTAAGGAGCCGTTCAACGTTTCTATAGCTCCATAACTTATGTTAATCCCATCTTAAGTACTATCAATTGTACCCTGATAACAATAAAAGTTTCTAAGTTATTAAAGATATAACTAACAAATAATGATTGACACCAACACTTGAGTAGATCCTTAATCTGACTGGTTGGTTTATGGGCTCAAAAGTCCAGGTCAGGTCGTTCAATATCTAATATTTTCATTGTTGATAAAACTTAATTTGTTAACTATATGTACAATAAAATCAATCTAAAACTTTGCAGACTACTATTTGTGGCAAAGTAATAAATCATCCATTGACAATAAATTACCCATTGTCAAGAAAATATCACGTCAACTGGAATAAAGCAAGCTTTAGAGATGGTGTTTAGTTTTGCTTCACTTCCATTCATTTTGTCATTCACTATATCCAACTCTATTAGAGTTTTAATTATGATGGAAATAGATGTGCTTGGAATTCCTAATCGGACTGAGATACAGTATAGACATTCATAAACTATCATATTTAATATTTAAATAAATTATAACAAACACAATATAGGAAAATATATAGATCAAAGTAAATTCCAGACTGTGAGAATTGTTTATTAAACAAAAAAACCATAATATTCTGGAAAACACCATACTTGATGCAAAACATAGCATAAACAACCGTCAAATATAAAATTCAAAAAATAAAGAAAACATACGATGAAAACAACTTCCACCCGGCATGCCCTCGAGTTGCTGTCCACAAGGTCTTTTGGCTATTTTTATTGAGGCAGCGACAAGCGCCGTTTTAGTGGCGTCTTGACTGCCGCTCAGAGCCTAAATTGATTTCTCATGCGTGCTTTAAACCCATGAAAATTTGATTCTACCATTTTCATGGCGTCTCCCCTTTTTTTTTTTTTTTTTTTTTTTTTTTTTTTTATGTATCTATATTTTTATTTATTTATTTTTATTTTTCTATTTTATTTATTTATTTATTTATTTTTTTTAACTTATCTTTAAAAAAAAAAAAAAAAAAAAATTCTTTTTAGCCGGAGGTCCTCACGGAAGCAATCTCTCTACCTGGAGTAGAGAGGGGGATGAATTTCCCTTTCCTATGGGTGGAGAATTCCTTTTCTCGACTCGTGGTAAAGGAAACGACTTCTCTTCTAGTTTAGGGTAGAGGAAGGATTGTCTACATCTTACCTCCTCCATACCCCGCAGGCGCGGGATTGGGTATTGTTGTTGTTGTTGTTGTATACGATGAAAACATATGTAAAAAATTATTCAAATCTGAAATAGATATTAACTATAATTACCTTCAATTTAAATTTAGATAGATATCAATATTCCATAATTTATGGTAACAGATATTAATCGTTTTATTGAATCGACTGGTATAATAAAAATTGATAAATCAGTATGGTATTCAAAATAAACCTGGAAATTTTTTAGGAATCAAAATAGCTGTACGCAATTCCCGTTGATTGATAATGAAGATAAATTCATCGTTTCCTTGATTCTTGGAAAAGATAAACGATTTGGAGATAAGACCATGGACTGGATGCTAGACGATTATTGGGCTGGATTTGCCAGCTGTAAATTACACATCGCATTTGTTCCAGCTAATTCGGGTATAATGACAATTAGGCTAAAATAAACTCTCTTTTATATAAGTATATAGATAGATTATTATTATTATTATTATTATTATTATTATTATTATTATTATTATTATTATTATTATTATTATTATTATTATTATTATTATTATTATTATTATTATTATTATTATTATTATTATATAAGGATACAGATATATAGAAGATTATAACTTTTTTCTATCAATTATTTGAAGTTCTCATACAGTTTCTTCCTAACGTGTTATATAAGGATGAATATATATAGAAGATTATAACTTTTTATGTCAAAAAGTTTGCAAACAGGAAGCACAATTTTGGGACCATCAGGTCAACTATAAACTACGGAGTACTAAAGATTCAGTTACATACTACTACTAAAAATCTATAAATTACTATGTGAATTGCTTATAAATTTGGTGTAGACGTCAGTAAAGTAACAATTGATAAACATACATAAGTGACCAAAACTAAGCCATTTTCGCACATTACAGACGACATGTGTAGAGTATCTCATTAATAATTAATAATAATAATAATAATAATAATAATAATAATAATAATAATAATAATAATAATAGTAATAATTATAATTAATAATAATAATAATAATAATAATAATAATAATAATTTTATTTAAAGTAATTGATAGAAAAAATTACGCCTTTGGTACCCGTAGTTTGTACACTTTTGCATGATTATACCTATGATTTACTTATTATACGTAAAATGACGAAATTACCCTCACATGTGTTGCACATGTGAGGTGTTGGTACCAAACAAGTAAAATAAGCAAAGCCTAGGTATCACCTATGCAAAAAATAAAGTTTAGGTTTTATCATGCAAAAGTATACAAACCACGGGTACCAATGGCGTAATTTTTTCGATATATTTTGTGGTGTGTTTCATCACCATCATCTAATTCTTACACACCCTTTCCCTTTATCTTTATTTATTAAAGTTCCGAGTCTAAATAATATATTCCCCCTATGTTTGTACAATTTCATTTTTGTACTTGTATCAATGGAAGTTTAACTGGATTTATTTAACAAATAAACTATACCTGGCAAACCAAACCCAAAATACTCAATTTGGGTCTAATGGGTCTTGCATATGGGTCAAACAGGTCGAGTTGTAAAGTTTCCAGTTTTTTAGATTCGCATCCCTTAAAATTGGTCCAATGAGTTTCTTTTTTAAACATGTTGGGTCTTACAGAAAAAAATAAGAAATGGGTCGATCGGGTTCAAACCCACCAAGTCCAACATATAGAGACGGGTCCAACGGGTCTTGTATATGGGTCCAACGGGTCGAACTGTAAAATTTTGAATTTTAGTTGCGCGATGTAATTTTTCAAAATAAAATAAAAAATAATGAAATAATTAAAATAATAAATAATAAAAATGATATAAAAATATTTTGAACTATTATTTTATTGAACAAAATGGTTCTCGACCAGGTCCAACCCGTTTGGGTCTCGACCCACTCAGACCCAACCCAACTCGGGTCCCGACCCAACCGTTTGATCCATTTTAAATTCCGACCCGTTTCGACCCATGACCCGCTTCAACGCAAACCCATTTGGGTCTCGACCCAACCCGACCCAACCCGTCCGTTTGCCAGGCATAAAATAAACGTACAAGAGTAATCACGATACAATGGAAAATTTCATAATATTTGGTAGTTATATTTTGCAATTGGACGATTATTTTGAGACATATAATTAGTAAGATGTACAAGTTTTTTTAATCCTTTTAATCTTTATTTTTTTTGTTCATGGGTTGTTTCAATCTACAGATTGGATCTTTCTTATCAATTAACGGTTGCTACATATATCATAACAAAGTTAGTGGTGACCGAAGTGAGGAATTTGACGAAGACCATGCTGATATGACCAACTTACATAATGCGGGTCCAGGCCATAATAATCAAAGATACCCTCGTCAGGTTGCTGGCTTTTGGGTTTACGTTTTTCAAATAATGTTTCAGGTAAAATCCGAAGAACAAGAATAAAAAGTTTCCTAAAATAGAAGCATTTTTGACAAAAAATTTATTTCTTAGATGCAGGCCGGCGCGGTTATGCTACCATACTTTGTTTTCTGGTTTGTTGGCCCATATCATAAAGATTACAATTTAGCTTCCGTAAGTACCAGTTTTGTTCTATTTGATTTGAAAAGATGTCATAGATTCATGTTTTTATGATTTTTTGCTTTGGTAATCACTATCATCACTATCACTATATACATTAAAAGATAGTCTCGATTAGCTAATAAATGTTTTTAAAACCCCCTTGATCACCGTTAAATTAGAAAATTACGTTACAATACCCCTTAATCCAACTATTATTAATCATCCACTAATAATATTAGCTAATAAATCAATTTTACATACACTTCATCCCTAAAATACCCTTTTACTAATAAGAGAGTCTCGATTAGCTAATAAATGTTTTTAAAACCCCCTTAATCACCGTTAGATTAGAAAATTACGTTACAGTAATCCTTAATCCAACTATTATTAATCATCCACTAATAATATTAGCTAATAAATCAATTTTACATGCAGTTCTTCCCTAAAATACTCTTTTACTAATAAAAAAACACGGAACATTACTTCTCATCTTTTTTGTGAATACCAAAACCGATCCTCACCAAACCTTAACTAGACTTCGTTCCCCTTCATCTTCTCATCTTTTTTGTGATGATACCAAAACCGATCCTCACCAAACCCTAACTAGATTTCGTTCCATAAAATCGATAATCAATTCTTCGATGTAAGAACTTCCACACATACGTCTGATGAATCTGATTTACTTGGCGATCTTCAATTTATACGATCAAATTGTTTTATGAATAATCGAGTCAAATAATTGGTGGTTCTATTTCAATACGGTTCATTTCAGTGGTGTTGCCTATTGTCTGCTTACTAATATGTGATCTCATAGTTGTATTTTTTTTCTTCCCAAAATTGATTAACTGCTATGTTTTGGGATTAGATATCTCATTGTTGATTACATGTTATGATATGGTTTAATGGCAATTACTATGTTGGTAATCCTTTAGTTTTAGGTTAAAAAAGTAGTAGGTAACTGTTCAAGTGTTTGGAATCTTCTTTGAATACTTTTTTATTACATATTTTTGTATGTAGTATCACTAATTTGTTAAGTTTGCTGAAGTGTCCACTAAAATCTCTTATGTGGCTGCATCTCAAGGTAGAATTGGATTTGATGATTTTAGTTTAGATCTGATAATTTTCTATTGTTGTTGTATCTGTGTTGTAATAGAATGCATTCCTGGCTACGATTGCAATGTGGTTTGTCAATTAGGCTACTTTTTTTTTCTTTCAAAATGCTTATCTTCATTTGAGCAATCCAGTGAGAAAGAACTGGATGATGCAAATAGCTGATCAACGATATCACACTAAAACCATCAGAAGACTTGGCTGAATTATTTAGCTGTTGACAACTACAGCTAAGTCTATCATCTCAATAGTATATTGTTAAATTTTTTATTGTTTGGTGTTACATTATCCAACATATGTGAATATATTATTGGAAGTGTTGTACCTATCAAAAAGTTAATATTACCATTAGTGTATGATTATTTACTTTTAATAAATCCAGTGGTTTTGTTAAAAAAAAATACAAATTGTATGCTCTAATTTCGCATCCATAATGCTTTCTTTCGCGCTCAATATGTGTCATTTTGTTTTCTTGCAGCGCAATTATATAGGGTTGTATTGTATGGTCTTTGAAGCATAATAGGTAATATTTGGTTTTTTGCAGAATCTTTGCTGGTTGCGAATGGGAGTTTCTGCTTTCTGTTAAACGACAACGGATGAATACTTGTGCCAAGTATGTCATCTCTATAGATGCACCAACTAAGGATTATGCTAATGGAAAGTTTCTAAAATCTATGTTTTCAAATACATTTGATTAATTTTATAGACTATTCGAAAAGGTAATTTTTTTCGCCGATCATGTTTTATAGCCTTTCTAGATCTTCACATATGATTTTAGAAGTTTACTTTATTTTAACATATGATTTTAGGAGTTCACTCTTCATTCACTCATTTTGATGAAATCCTATAATTAACATATGTCGATGATTGCTATATGTCGATAATTGGATTCATGCATCATTCAAGTTGCTATATGTCGATAGATTGGCTTCGTGAGGAGATTGAGCGACAAAATCAGTTTGAAAGGGGTTTAAATAACCTATCTCCTCCTATTCACTTTTCGAACCTTTTGCTCCATTCTGAGGTGGGAATATGGATATGCTTGTGTTACTTCTCTGAATGGGTAGTTTTATACATGTTGAATTAGGTATGCTGGTTGACCAAATTGCTTTTTCTCCTATTTGTTTTTTATTTATATAAGTAATAAGTGTGTTAAGGATGAGTACAAGATTTATGATATTTCAATAACAGATGTAGGATTTTATATGCATTACTAATACACTTGGGAAACTTCTGACCCATTTTTCCTTGCTTGTATTTTAAGCTTACTTATTAGGGAAAAAACAGAACTTGGATCGACCTATATCTGAGTTAGTCGAATACCTTTTCTCCTTTAAATAAATAGAGGTTTTAGTTATATTTCGTTGCCATTACTTATGAAACAATGGAGAAGTTGCTTGCAAAAATGAAAACAAGTGCTAAATTGGGAGTTTTTTTTATAGTCTTTAGTATTGGACGATGCCATGACCTTTTAAGGAAAATTGCTTTGAAGTTCGGCTCAAGAGAGGATATGTATGCTTTGTTCACAAGCATTTTCACTATGATACTATTGGAGAGGGTTATTGGTCCAGAAGCGTGTGAACGACTTGGTATGTGTCTAATATACCAACCTGTAAATGTTTGCATAAAATTCTTAATATTTACTATTTGTATGGATATAATTATAGGATTAATGCTTTTTTCGTTCCAGGAACAAAACACGGTACCTTCATAATTAAAAGCTCTCAAGGATGTTGCAATGGAAAAAGATGCAGCTGTTGTTGCGAGGGTATGCATAATCTATGCTCTTTTTATTTAGTGTAATGAAGTTTCACCATTTCTCATATACTATGTTGGGAAATTACGGTCTCACTAATTCCCACCACCCAGCCCATCAATAACAATAAAGAAATATGAACAATACACAATACAAGATTTAACGTGGAAACTCCAAAACAGGAGAAAAACCACCGGCCCCCAAAGAGAGAAATACACTATATCACAAATTGTTACAATGATATAGGACTCTCTTAAGCCAACTACACTCTCCAAAATATTTAACTAATACAACTCTCAAACAAGGGTAAGAAAGAAAGGAATAATCAAATACTTATAGTGTTTTGATTGGTGCAATTTGGAAGTAATCCCATAAGCTCCTTTTATAACCAAAGAGATTACTTCCCACTCTTTCCATCCACCGATGTGGGACTATGCAAAAAACATTTCTTCTACTAGCCAAAAAATCAAACCAACAAATCTCCACCTTTTGGATAGAAGAAGATAACCATGCTTCCACATTGCAAGGATAACCGATGTAGACGCTTCCTCGACGACAACTTCAAGATCCTCATCTTCATGTCGTTGACATTATCTCCCAAGAGACAAAACTTGCATCTTCATCGAACATTGTCTAAACCGACAATCATTGTCATCACAAACAATCATAACTCTTAACAAGAATTATCATACTCCACCATTAAGAGTATAACACTTAGAATATCACATTCCAAGCATTTCACCTCGGCACATGTTGTTGAACAACCAGCTGAAACTTTATGGTGCAACTTCTTGTTTGGCTTTCTCTGGAAGTTTCATCAGCTACAACATCAGTTTCCACCACACAACCTGCATCAATGCCAAACCAATGCCCATGTGCAATTGTGGAACCGCTAACGAACATCCCTTTCCATGGTGGCGCGGACACACCATGAGGATGACGTGACTTCAGAGGAATTCGTCACTCTCCGTAACAACGGAGACAATGTTAGTGTCTTTGGAGCCATTTGCCGGATTAGCTCCACCTGGACAATTAACCCTTACATGCCCAGTCTTCCCGCACCTTCAACATACCATATTCTTCCCAGAGTTTCTCTTTCGCCTATCCGAACACAACACTATCGTATCTCCTGATGACGAGACCCCGTTACCTTCCAGTCTTTTCTCCTCGGATAGGAGTTTGCTAGTAACGTCTTCAAACTTCAGAGTTTTCTTCCCATACATCAAAATAGGTTTCATGTGTTCATAAGACGATGATAAAGATAATATCAACCTCAAAGCTTTATCTTTATCATCCGTTTTAACTCCAATAGCCTCCAGTTCTGAAACAATACCGTTAAGAATACTTAGATGATCTGAAATCTTTGAACCCCCATCCATACGCCGAGTATGAAATTGTTCTTTAAGACACAACTGATTTGAGATGCCCTTGCCCTGGTACAACTGCTCTAGTTTAACCCAAAGCTCCTTTGTCGTTGATAACCCGTGCACATTTGCAAGCACGTTCTTTGCAAGACACAAACGAATCACACTTGCTGCCCTCAAATCCATATCATCCCATTCTTCTTCATCGAACTTACTGCTAGAATCACTGCCGGGAACAAAGGTGGGTTTACCTTTCAATGCCTTGTGTAACCCGGACTGAATCAACACATCCTTGACTTGGACTTGCCATAAGCCAAAATTGATCATCCCATCAAATTTCTCTACATCAAACCTCATTGGACTGAACTTCGACATCGTATCCGTATCCTATAAACAACACTTTCTCTGATTTTGCTCACGTTTCGACTGGCCGACAGATGTAGTGGAGTGGCGCACAGGATCCGTTAAATTGAAAAATCCAACACCCGGTCCACTACAAATTCTAGACACCACTTACTCCGAATCAAAAAAAATATTGTCTAACCAAATACCCTATACGATCAATAGAACTCGTTTCTGATGTGGACGATCTACTCCCGTGGCAACCACAGAGCATACTCCGACTCCTATAACCGAGACCCCCCGTCAAACCTGACGCTCTGATACCAGTTGTTGGGAAATTACGGTCTCACTAATTCCCACCACTCAGCCCAACAATAACAGTAAAGAAATAAGAACAATACACAACACAAGATTTAACGTGGAAACTCCAAAACAGGAGAAAAACCACCGGCCCCCAGAGAGAGAAATACACTATATCACAAATTGTTACAATGATATAGACGACTGTCTTAAGCCAACTACATTCTCCAAAATATTTAACTAATACAACTCTCAAACAAGGGTAAGAAAGAAAGAAATAATCAAATACTTAAAGTATATTGATTGGTGCAATTTGGAAGTAATCCCATAAGCTCCTTTTATAACCAAAGAGATTACCTCCCACTCTTTCCATCCACCGATGTGGGACTAAGCAAAAAACATTTCTTCTACTAGGCTAGAATTAACAAATATGAAAAAGCATCCATTTTTACACTCTTTTTTATCAAGATTTTTGACGGTTTTAACAAATATACATGTAGCTATTTTTTTTAATTTGTTTGACCCTATAATACATTATTTAAATGATAAATTGTACTTAACATTAAGATAGAAAATAATTAAATCAATGCATTCGTAAGTAAATGAATCGAAAGTATCACACCTCTAATTCAGTTTATGTTTAACAAATGTGCAGGCTAAGACCGGGAATCATAGAGAGTTTCATTTTGCGCTTAGGAAACTACGAGGTAACGATGCCAATATCTTTGAAGAGGAGGATGCTGAAATCCAGGTTCGTATTATACAAATTCTCAACAGTTGTTATCGCTCACTCAAGAGCTAAACCCATTATTTCTCATAATATGGTTGTTTGTGTTATTATGTGTTTTAGGGATCAGGTATGTTTTATTTATATGCTGTTAATTTCCGTCATTATTTAGAATATGTTGTTATGATAATCTTTTACCATCTAATTTGTGTTAGTTACTGTAATATATTGTATGATGAGTATATGCTCGTTATTTAGGGTTGGTGTTAGCAATAAAATGTGTCATGTTCTGGATTCCGAATGATCAAGTAATAGATAATTGAACTTTAAGCAATTAAACTACTTAAAATAAAGTTTGACTGTTAATTACCTAAGTAGTTGAGTAGTTCAACTGTAAAATTAGGTTACTACTTTGTGATGTTCACCGTAAACCTAACTATACACTGGTAGCCGCTTTTCTGGAACATTGATCCATATATTTGAGTTACTTGTATTTTAGAAAGAAAATATGTAATAAAATTGATCCATATTTTTCCCAGTTCATGTATCTAAATAATAATGAATCCTTTTTACTTTTACTACTATTGTAACTTCTATGTATGGAAGAGCTAACGATACTTTTGACGGGGTTGAGGAAGATTAAGAAAGTCAATGAGATGATATAAATGATATCTCTTCTGTCTCTTCATACAATTTAGCAATGGGAAGTTTGCAAAAACCATTTGGTGGTTCATTATCTTTGCAATCATCAACATAAAACGTCTTCTAAAATTCATTACATACTATTTACTTTACTTAAGCATTCATTGTTGGAAATATGTTCTCGGGTTGGCTACGGTTCGACCGTGGTTTGACCGTGGTACATATATTCCGAAGATATGCCCATGACATTAAATAATAAAAGTCCATTTATCCTATTCGGTCACACACAAAGGTCAATCGTAAATTGTTTGATATACCTTCTAATCGGAAATTAATTTATTAATCATTAGTTAATGGTTTAATAAATTAAGTAAGTTTTTTTTATGTGTATACATATACTTACAAATCTAAATATGTAGAGATTTGATTAGATTTTGCAAATCATATTTTATATAAGATATAAGATTTGATTTGATTTATAAAATATGATTTGATTTTGTAAATCTTATTTTATATAAAGATTTGATTTTGTAAATCTTTATTTATTACTACTACATTTGTACTAGATGTATTAATTGTATCAATTATGTAATATATAATACCAAGTCTTGGTATTGGAAAAGTTATGAAAAAGATACAAAAACACATACAAAAATGCTATTTTTCTTTCTTATTTTCAAGTAACCAAAAATACTTGGAATCTATAATTGGGTTAGGTTTTTGGTGAAAATAACGAAGAAGAAAATATCCGTTAAGTAGAAGGTATAGATCGAAGCAAGGTTGGAACTTTGGGTGTCTACCGTTTAGAGGAACTCTTCTTTGGGTTTTCAAATTCGATATTCAAAAGGCTACAAAGGTTGTATTCTAATCTTCTCTTGTTCGGTTTCGTTAATTTGTTTTGTTTGCTAAAGTTTTGTACAATGATCCGTGGAAGAGTATATTTTGTAAAGTTTTAAAAATGCTTCCGCTCGCTTCGAATTTGTATCATACTCCAACAGTGGTATCCGAGCCATCTTGTACAAGTTTTAGCAAACTTTTCTTATGATATTTAGTTTTGATGGATGCGTCTTGGAGATGATCATGCATAACAAACATGCAAAACAAGTATCATGATTTATGTTTTATGTTTCCTAAATACTAATTTGAATCTTGAATTTTGGCAAAATGTAAAATGGGTTAAACTCATTTTTTTCATTTAAGAAAAAAAATTTCAGCTTGGACAGTCCTTCTTTGATGGATTGTTTCGGGTCTTTAAACTCAATATTATTGTATGAGACCAATTGCATTTGAAAGCTAACTGAAAGAACTTATATTTGAAAAAAAATTCATCGAAAACGGAATAGAAATAAGTAAGATATGACCATCTGAAGTTGCATGTATGAATCTGCCAAAATCCGAAAATTTGATAAGGTAACTTGAATGTTGACTAAAAGTGATTCAAAGTTTAGGAAAATAAAGTACATAAATTATTTTCATGTTTTACATGAAATGAGAAAATTAAAATTGTTAATTTTAGACTTTATGCTTTGTTAAAGTGGATAAATCTCCAACATGTTTTAATTCATTTAATATGTTTGTTTGGATGGTTTTAACATGAAAATCATACTTACAAAATATGAAGTGGGTTTACATACATAAGTTATGTAAACAAGGATTGATATTTGTTATGTGCCATTAAGTGTTGTTTAAATCAATTCTTATCGAAACATGTTTCATAAAATGGATGTTTGGCACTCCATTTGTAATGTATATGATTGTTGTATGAAATCGGTAGTATTTGCCTCTATAAGACCCTTGTGTGAATGTTTGGTTGTGTGATTTAATTTATTATTTATTCAGGATGAATGTAATAATTATTAAACGAGTTGCATGTCGTATTTCTTTTTCATATTGTATTTGTAGTAGTATAGAAAATAGAATAGTTATTTTGTAAAATAATGCAACCAAGATTGGAATCACGAAGATGATGTTCACAAGGCGGCCCGTCCGAGCATTTAATGGAGATGGCGGTTTTAGTGGGAGCTAATTCTCACACAAGGTTATGTCCCTAGTTGACCAAGTTTTTCCATGTGTTGGCTCAACAGAAAAACGCATAGGACTCGAGGCATATTACCGATAATTGCGTTTCATGATTATTATTGTGTTCTTATTTGTCTATGCCATGCTAGCTAGAAAATTAGTATAGAAACAAAAGACAATAATCACTTAAAATGGTTTGGTTAAAATTCATTTAACAAACGCAACACGCAATACATAATTAGTAAATGTTTTAAAATGGAATAAACTACTTTTGCTAAAAGAAAACAAAACCCCGTTTTAAATGTAAACTTTACGCTACTCATGAGTAGTACACACATTCGAACCTTCTACCTGTTAGAGTTCGCGATACCCGAGAGTCTTGGGCCGGACTTTAATTGGGTGTTGGGAAGGGTGAGGTGAATTTCGCGATACCCGAGAATCTTGGGCCGGATTTCACGTGTATCTATTTCGGACGGTTAACAATCTGAAATCGTGGTTCACGGCAAACCTGCCACGAGAAAGGATTAGCGTAGAAGGGATTAAACATGCCAAGTGAAATAATTGATTATCACTAAATCCCGCAGAACCTAAGATTTTCATAAAGGATGAAATTGGTAATATAGTTACCTACCTAAATAGCTTATGATTGGCGATCCGCGGTAAACCCGTCGTTACCATAAGTGAAATATGGATCTTAGCCTTGTTAATTATAATTGTTTGAATATTGAACACACTTGGGTAATTATCTTAACAAGGATTAAACATATCAAACTAACTAATACAACTTACTTTAAAAATATGATAGATGTCTGCAACAAACACAAATCCTACTCCGTCATCAATCACTAATTTCTGCCTTAAAGGGCTCCTCGAAAAGGACAAGCTTACGGGCTTGAACTACATGGACTGGCTTCGCAACTTAAGAATTGCTCTTAGGATGGAAGGAAAGATCAGGGCAATTGAGGAACCTTTACCGGCAGAACCCGGATCGAGAGCTACTCAAGCGGCTAGGGACGAGTTTGAAAAACGTCGTTCCGAGTCTAATGAGGTAGCATGCTTGATGTTGGCGACCATGTCTCCAGAGCTCCAAAAGGGCATGGAGAGCTTAGGGTCGTACGACATGCTTAACCAACTAAAGGACATGTTCCAACAACAAGCAAAGCAAGAAAGGTTTGACACCGTGAAAGCTCTCGTATCTTGCAAAATGGCAACGGGAAGTAGCGTTAGTGTCCATGTACTACAAATGAAAGGGTACATAGACCAGCTGGAGCGCCTTGGTTTTTCCATAAGTCAGGAGCTTGTAACGGATTTTATCCTGAACTCGCTGACTAGTGCATATGAAGGATTCATTATGAACTATAATATGAACAATATGGAGAAAACAATCATGGAGCTCCATGACATGTTGAAAACCGCTGAGGCTAACATGGCCAAAGCTAAACCCGCAACTACCGTCCTAGCCATTCGTGAAGGTGGGATCAAGAAGAAGAAAAACAAAACAAAGGGCAAGAACAAGGGCAAGGGTAAGGTTGGCACGTCCAACTTCAAACCTAAACCTAAGGGCATTGCTAACTCTTCTACTTCAAAGATCCCGTAAATCAAGTCTCCTGAAGAAGCAATATGCTTTCATTGTGGGGATAAAGGACATTGGAGGCGCAATTGTACTAAGTACTTGAAGGAACTTAATGAACTACGGGCTAAGGGAGTCGCCGTACCTTCAGGTTTGTTCATGATTGAACTAAACAATACTACTATTTCTAATTCCTGGGTATTGGACATAGGATGTGGTACTCACATTTGTACGAATGTGCAGGGACTCACAAGAAATAGGAAGCTGAAGACCGGAGAGCTCAATCTAATCATGGGGAATAAGAACATTGCCTCTGTTGATATGATTGGAGAATATAAGCTCACTTTTGATTCTGGTCTATGTATTGTTTTGTCTAATGTTTGCTATAGTGCCGAAATGGCAAGAAACATTATATCATTTGATGATTTATTTATTGATGGTTTTGATTTTAGTTTTGATAATGGATCAATACTTGTTTACAAGAATGGAATATTTTATTTCAAATCTAGTCCTTGTAGAGGTATCTTGGAAATAACAATAAAGCTAAATGATAGTTCAATCTATAATGTTGATTCATCCAAAGATGGTTTGGATAAAACTTATCTATGGCATTGTCGTTTAGGCCATATAAACAAGAAACACATAGCAAAACTCCAAACAGATGGAATTTTAGAATCATTTGATGTTACATCATATGACGAATGTGAATCTTGCTTGTTAGGAAAAATGACAAAAGCACCTTTCACAGGAAACTGTGAAAGGGGTAAGGATCTGTTGGAATTGGTACACACTGATGTGTGCGGTCCATTCAGATCGCCTACTAGACACCAGGAACGATACTTCGTTACATTTACTGATGACTTCAGTAGATATGGTTATGTTTATTTAATTAAACAAAAGTCTGAAACTTTGGGAGTGTTCAAGGCATACCAAAATGAAGTAGAAAATCAACTGAACAAAAGAATTAAGATTCTCCGATCTGATAGAGGTGGTGAATATCTTAATGATGAATTTCGTGATCATCTACGGGGTTGTGGGATAATCTCACAATTAGCTCCTCCTAGAACACCACAACATAATGGTGTGGCTGAAAGGAGGAATTGAACATTACTTGATATGGTTCGATCCATGATGAGCCGCACAAAGCTTCCAATCAGTTTTTGGGGTTATGCCCTACAAACTGCCGCAAGGATCCTTAACCTCATCCTAACCAAGAAAGTTTCTAAAACACCTTATGAGATATGGCATGGTAAAACTGTGTCTATCTCATATCTAAGATTCTGGGGTTGTGAGGATTACGTTCGTCGTGAAGCTCAAGATAAACTTGAACCCAGATCTGAAAAGTGTTTATTTGTTGGTTACCCGACTGATTCTTTTGGATATTTGTTTTACAACCCTACTGAGAACAAAATCTTTGTGTCTCGAAGGGGAGTCTTCCTTGAAAAGGATCTCATATCAAAAGGAACCAGTGAGAGCAAAATTGACCTTGAAGAAATTCAAGAATCAACCAACATGGAAATCGATATTGGAACTGATTCTCCTCAAGAGGTCGACGAGCCTGCAGTTGAAAGAGAAACTGACCTACAGCCACCACCCATACGTAGATTTGATAGAGTGCGTCGAACACCAAAGAAATATAGTTTACACATATTTGAGGGTGATGACAAAAATGTAGATTCTGATGAACCTATTACCTATCAGGAAGTGATGACAGGCCCCGAGTCTGCCAAGTAGAACGAGGTTATGGACAACGAGATCCAATCCATGCATGATAATCAAGTCTGGACCTTGATTAATCATATACCAGGTACTAAAACCATTCGGTGTAAGTGGGTCTTTAAGAAAAAGACCGATATGGGTGGAAATGTACACACATTCAAAGCTAGACTGGTGGCTAAGGGTTACACGCAACAATATGGTGTAGACTATGATGAAACTTTTTCACCAGTAGCTATGTTGAAATCCATTAGAATACTTCTTGTCATAGCTTCATTTTATGACTATGAGATATGGAAAATGGATGTAAAAACAGCTTTCCTTAATGGTAAGCTAACAGAGGATGTGTTTATGACACAACCTGAGGGTTATGTACATCCTAAGTATCCTAATAGTGTGTGCAAGCGTCAAAAGTCCATTTATGGACTTAAACAAGCTTCTCGTAGCTGGAATCTTTGCTTTAATGAGAAAATCAAAGAATTTGGTTTTATTAGAGGCGAAGATGAGCCATATGTCTATGTTAGGTCTAGTGGGAGTGTTGTAGTCTTCCTTGTACTATATGTCGATGACATATTACTCATGGGAAACGATATCCCGACATTGAAAGATGTCAAAGCTTGGCTAGGAAATGTTTCTCCATGAAAGACATAGGAGATGCATCATATATTTTGGGAATAAAGATCTATCGAGATAGGTCAAGGAGATTAATTGGGCTAAACCAAAGTGCATATATAGATAAGATACTGAAGAAATTCGGTATGCATAACTCCAAGAAAGGGTGCGTTCCTATGAACCCTGGAATGATATTGAGCAAGTCTCAATGTCCTAATTCTGACTTGGAGTCAGCTACCATGAGTCGGACTCCATATGCTTCAGCTATAGGATCGATCATGTATGCGATGATATGCACTAGGCCTGACGTGTCGTATGCACTAAGCATGACTAGTCGTTATCAGGCCAATCCTGGTGAAGCTCATTGGATAGCAGTCAAGAACATTCTAAAGTATCTTAGGAGGACTAAAGAGATGTTCTTGGTCTATGGTGGGAATGACGAGCTGAGCGTCAAAGGATACTCTGACGCTAGTTTCCAATCAGGTAGAGATGATTGCTCTTCACAATCAGAATTTGTATTTATGTTGAACGGTGGAGCCGTCACGTGTTACATCCGTCAATTTGTAGCAGAAAATGACATATTATTAAGTATAGTATACACGAATAAGAACTTGGCTGATCCTTTCACCAAGCCTTTGCCACAGACTAAGAATGATGCTCATAGCATGTCTATTGGCATTCGTGTCATTAATGATAAAGTTTGATTGTATTTTTTATGTTAAGTTTGAAACTTTAAACATTGGGTAATAATATATGTTGCAATTGATCTGATGATAATATATTGAGATTATATTATACGCACGATGCGATCATTTCATTGTATATTATCATGTTTCATTTTGCATGTTTTAACTTCCAATGAATACTATTTCATAAACTTCCACAGTTGGTCATTCTCTAAGGAAGAAGAATTGAATTAAGGCTGCTATGAAGTGTAGTAATATATGCTTATATGAAACTACATTCATGAGGAATGACCACACTTAATTCAAGGTTCTGGAATGACCACACTTAGATATTACTTCATGGTTTTAAGTTAAAAGGTAAACTCTAAGATGGCGACATCATTTATCCTAGAGTGGATATGTATGAGAAATCCTGACACAAACTATGTTATACTTTGACTTGTTTCTAACGCTGTGCGTAAATGCCGGTCATAAGGGAGCAGATTGGGTATATCATGGAATGTGGTGGATGTCTATACAGTTGAAGCAATTTGTTCCTTCTTCTTTAAGCGAGTTTAAGCGATATCTCTGGGCCCCTCGTTGATTTGTGCTGAATTAAATGCATGGCCATGCTACGACTGAATTAATGCAATTGCAGTCTATTTGATCACCACAAATCTCCATCAGGAAACATAATCTTGAACGATGATGATTGACACTTAACCATGTCACACGTTCATATAGATATCTTGAACAAAAGGATGATTGATATAAATCAAAATATAGGAGTGTAACGTAGCAGACTAGTTGTTACACATGGTGTGTCTTTTAAGACATGCCAATATTATTAATGTCAGTGCAAGTGGGATTCTGTTGGAAATATGATCTCGGGTTGGCTACGGTTCGACCGTGATTTGACCGTGGTACATATATTCCGAAGATATGCCCATGACATTAAATAATAAAAGTCCATTTATCCTATTCGGTCACACACAAAGGCCAATCGTAAATTGTTTGATATACCTTCTAATCGGAAATTAATTTATTAATCATTAGTTAATGGTTTAATAAATTAAGTAAGTTTTTTTTTATGTGTATACATATACTTACAAATCTAAATATGTAGAGATTTGATTAGATTTTGCAAATCATATTTTATATAAGATATAAGATTTGATTTGATTTATAAAATATGATTTGATTTTGTAAATCTTATTTTATATAAAGATTTGATTTTGCAAATCTTTCCAAATCTTTATTTATTACATTTGTACTAGATGTATTAATTGTATCAATTATGTAATATATAATACCAAGTCTTGGTATTGAAAAAGTTATGAAAAAGATATAAAAACACACATACAAAAATGCTATTTTTCTTTCTTATTTTCAAGTAACCAAAAATACTTGGAATCTATAATTGGGTTCGGTTTTTGGTGGAAATAACGAAGAAGAAAATATCCGTTAAGTGGAAGGTATAGATCGAAGCAAGGTTGGAACTTTGGGTGTCTACCGTTTAGAGGAACTCTTCTTTGGGTTTTCAAATTCGATCTTCAAAAGGCTACAAAGGTTGTATTCTAATCTTCTCTTGTTCGGTTTCGTTAATTTGTTTTGTTTGCTAAAGTTTTGTACAATGATCCGTGGAAGAGTATGATTTTGTAAAGTTTTAAAAATGCTTCCGCTCGCTTCGAATTTGTATCATACTCCAACAGTGGTATCCGAGCCATCTTGTACAAGTTTTAGCAAACTTTTCTTATGATATTTAGTTTTGATATGGTTCGTTTGATATCCCTTTTCACAGTTACAAAGTATTCCTGAATGCAAGCACGAACAACAACTGCATAAGCTTTATCAATGGGCAGAATAGTCAATTCTACACATCATGTACCAAACGAATTCTTCAAGCAGTTTTCCAATTGCCAAACTTTCAAAGACGGAGAGAGTTTCGTTAAAGTCACACATCACTCATTGACCGAACAACCTGCTCCAATTACTGATTAACAAATGCACGAGCTTTCATGTGGCGATGCAACCTCATGTTTTTGAAAGCTGCAGAGTTATACAAATCGCCTGAGAAAAAACTAACGAGGTCACATTCTAAAAGTTTGATGTCATTGTCAATAAGTCTTGATAGGAATCTTGAAGATGCATCTGACTTTATGCATATTGTGGGAACTGGGTTTGTGAGCGCAATTGATAGAGCTCGGTCAAAAACACCCGATTTTAAAACATGGATTTTCGTTTCTTTTAAGAACATGGGCAAAATAGTTTGTTGAAACTGGGTTCCTTTTCGTTTATGTTTTCGTCTTTTGGGTTGCTGTAGCATTGTCAATTTATTTGTAAATCTTGTAACTTGAAATCTTTGTGACAAGGTATAGTTTGTAGTAACTTTTTTTTTTTTCTTCTATACTTAATAGATTAATGGTGTTTTTAAGATATACTTGGGTATTTGATAAGTTTGTTAATATTCAAATTGACTAATTGGTTAATAGTCAAATTGACAAATTGGTTTTTTTTTTTTTTTTTTTTGTTGTTGTTGTGAAAAGCAAGTAAAACTTTCATTCATATAATGGGATAATTAAGTTATTGTAAAGGTCAAAGGGCTTGGGTCAAATTCACTTGAAACTCTTTTAAATGTTATTCATTTTATGTTCTGATGTTGCACATTAGCTATGATTTTACGATTATCCGCATTAGAATATAACAATTGATTCACTCTTAAGTTGTTTTTGTTTCCCTTTATTGTTCAACTTTTTACTTTTACACAGTTGATTTTGTCAAATATAACAAAATATCATAAATAAAATATCAAGTGAATGGGTCAAAAATTTACACCTATGATTTATTTGGTCAAACTTTTAGATAACTATAATTAGTCAAGTGAGTAATATATTATGTTAAAATTCTTATTATATGTGTCAATAGGTGTGATTTTTTTATTTATATTTTTTAACATTTGAAATGTTATATTATTTATTTGTGTTATCATTGAAAGTAATTTATTACAACATATAGGGTTTTGAGTTTAGATTTAGGGTTTAGGGTTTATATTCTAGGGTTTAGGGTTTATGGTTAGGGTTTAGGTTAGGGTTCAGGGTTTAGATTTGGGGTGTAGTGTTTAGAGTTTAGTTTAGGGTTTAGATTTAGCGTTTAGGGTTTGGGTTAAGGTTTAGGGTTTAGATTTAGGATTTAGGGTTTAGATTTTAGGATTTAGAGTTTAGGTTTAAGGTTTTGGGTTTAGATTTAGCGTTTAGGTTTTAGGTTAGGGTTTTGGGTGTAGATTCTAGGGTGTAGGGTTTAGGTTAAGATTTAGGGCGTAGATTCTAGGGTGTAGGGTTTTGGATTTAGATTTAGGGTGTAGGGTTTAGAGTTTAGGTTCAGAGTTTTGAGTTTAGATTTATGATTTTGGGTTTAGATTTAAGGTTTAGGGTTTAGATTTTAGGGTTTTGGGTTTAGATTTAGTGCTTAGGTTAAGGTTTAGGGTTTAGATTCTAGGGTTTAGATTTTAGGGTTTAGGATTTAGGGTTTAGGGTTAGGGTTTAGATTTAGTTTTTAAATCAAAGGATTTAGATGAGTTTAGAGTTTAAGGTGTACGGTTTAGATTTTAGGGTGTAAGGTTTAGATTTTATAGTTTAGATTATAGTATTTAGGGTTTAGGTTAAGATTACCTAATATTATTATATGTGATCTGTAATCTGTACATTGGTTTTACTAATTGAATCAGTAATCTGTATATTATGTATATTATGATGTATTTTTACTATAATTATTTATGAGTTGAGTTGGTTTGACTCGGTTACATTCTTTGTTGTGATTCATCGATGTACGCTCCACATTGTGTGTGTGTATCTGCAGGATCACGGACATCATCTCAAGAAGCCATCAAGTCTTCATTACAGTTTAAGATGAAAAAGAGTGTGAAAATTGAATCAAAGAAAACAATCAAGCGAATTACCCCTTGGACATGTATATATTCGTATAAGAGAGCGTGGAAACATGTCAACTTATCACAAGTTGCACAAAGTGTATTTTGTAATGCCTTATCATGAAATTCGTAAATTACCATTGAAATGATAGAAAAAATTATTAGTCTTATTTATCATATGTATTAGTTATATTCATGTTAAAGATAGAGTGTCTTAAATCATCCTAATATAACATATTTACTCTACCTGCTCATTGTGTCATCTTTGTTAGCATTCTTCTAATATTTATTGTTTTGTGAAATAGCCAGTAATTTTAGTTTGGAGATCTCAATTACAGATTATACATGGAAATAGAATTAGCTAGGGAACTGATCAAGGGCAATATTGGACTGCACTTCAAGAGTTTGATCAGCTACTAATAGAATTAAAAGACAGTGTATGTTTCAAGGGTCGAGATAAGGGAACAAACAACAGTAGTTGATTATAAATGTATCCAACATCATGAACAAAAGGCAGATGACAAAAGGCAGAAGATGTTGTAATACATATATACACCATCTACAAGCAATTTTATAAAAGTATTGATTGTGTTTACCCTTACTACAACTTTAATGTCAAGTAATTTGTGTTGTTAACCTATTAGCAATTGTTAACAAAATACCGGTGCAACGCTCGACCCATTAATATTATTGTGTAAATTTCATAGTAGTACCGTATGTTGATAAAAGTATTTGTTGTTGGTAAAAGTATTTGTGGCCACTTACTGTATGCAGGTACCTGGTATGCAAGCCGCCACATGACACCGGAAAAAAATATGTTTGAAGTGTATCATTTTTCAAGACAAAGAGTTATGTCATTATTCACAATTCATGATCATCTAACAAGAATAACTACATTGTCGAATATGTGAGAAAATACAACGAAGATCTGAGATAACCATTCACAATTCTTAATTAAATCGACTAAAACTACATCACGATATCGGAGATGATTTATTTGTTTTGAATCAAAATTTTGTTTTTTATTTATTCGTCAGAATATTTTGAAACTTTAAAAGTTTGAATCCTCAATAAAACATTTGGTTTAATGTTCATCATAAACTTAATAATAGATCGTTGGTACATTTTGTAACTTTAAAAATTTCAAGCCTCTAAAAAATATTTGGTTTAATGTTCATCTATACATAATAATAGTTTTGTAATTTATATATTTAATTTTATAGCTTAAATAATTTGACCATTTAAAAATCCAGTGAAATTGCAGGTCTTTAACTAGTTTAAATATATTGTGCAGTTTATAGTAAAAATGCACTCCGTCAATTCTGTATTTTTGCTAGGTGACACTGCTTTGAATAGCCTGGTAAGTTGTTTTGTTTTGCAAACGCCCGCGAGTCTGTTTATAGTCGCGACTGTAACCACTACAAAATAAGTTTTATTTTCTGACGCTTTCATTATTTTTGACAACTGACAATTTTTAACACCTACAAGTGTCACATGAATTTTGACACTTAAAAGCGTAAAAACAAAAAAACAAAACAAAAAAAAAAAAAACTCAATGACACTCAAAAGTTTTAAAAAGTTAATAACACTTTAAGATTTTGACGCCACAATTTTCACGCAATAAAATTTTGGATGCTTTATTTTTTCACGATTCTAACTTATATTCACACTTTTAAGCGTGCAAAACTCATTCAAAAAGTGTTAAAAACTACAAGATTAGTTGTAGTGAAATCGACTAAAGATTTTTTTTGTTGATTATTGACCCCAAGAGATTTTTTTTTCCAGCAATTCCCTTGGTTTCGAATTGCATACTTTGTCCTTTGGACGTGCGTTTATGTTGTATTCCAGTGGATACTTCATGCGTGCGTATACATTTGGTAAACTAACACTCTTTTTATTCCTATATACAGACGCACAATAATTAAAAGGTGATAAAATAGTCTAGTTAAGCAGGTTGGGTAAGAGGTTATAGAAAGTTGGGTTAATACTGAACTTTTATTACCGTGTTAAAACGATGTGGCCTGAATGACATATATATATATATATATATATATATATATATATATATATATATATATATATATATATATATATATATATATATATATATATACTAGGTTTTTTAGCCCGTGCGTTGCACGAGTGTTGAAAAAACCGTACAAAAAATGTAATTTGTAGTTCATATTAGTATGTAAATAGCTATACTAAAAATAGAAAAAATTATAAGAATTATTTAAGAGCCCGTGGTGTTGACGAATTTTAAAAATTCTTTTGAGTTTAAGAGCCCGTGATTTGCAGATAGAAAAAATATAAGAATTATTTAAGAGCCCGTGGTGTTAAGAAATTTTTTTTAAAAAAATTTAGTTTAAGAGCCCGTAATTTGCAGTTAATATTGGTATGTAGGTAACGCTATTAAAAAAATACACATAAGCAAAAAATTTGTAATCTATACATATATATGTATAGATTAAATATTTATTTAAGATTATATATATATATATATATATATATATATATATATATATATATATATATATATATATATATATATATATATATATATATATATACTAGGTTTTTTAGCCCGTGCGTTGCACGAGTGTGCAAAAAATCGAACAAAAAATGTAATTTGTAGTTCATATTAGTATGTAAATAGCTATACTAAAAATAGAAAAAATTATAAGAATTATTTAAGAGCCCGTGGTGTTGACGAATTTTAAAAATTCTTTTGAGTTTAAGAGCCCGTGATTTGCAGATAGAAAAAATATAAGAATTATTTAAGAGCCCGTGGTGTTAAGAAATTTTTTTTAAAAAAATTTAGTTTAAGAGCCCGTAATTTGCAGTTAATATTGGTATGTAAGTAACGCTATTAAAAAAAGACACATAAGCAACAAATTTGTAATCTATACATATATATGTATAGATTAAATATTTATTTAAGATTTAAGATATATTTAAATAGATATTTTAAAAATGACATGTCTACAATTATTTAATGTATAATATCTATTTATATTATATGTACATATATATGTAATCTATACATATATGTAATCTGTAAAAATCACGTCTATTAATATTAAATATCACGTGTAATATTGTACTCCGTAATTAATTTGCCATTAATTAATTTATAATTAATTTAATAATATATATAATATAGATATATAGATATAATATATAGATACAAACATCTTAAAATAACTTTCAACCACAATTCACAAAAAACTTTTGGTTTATATATGTATGTAAAAAACTGTGCAAAAAACGCAATTTACAGTTATGTAAATAGCGACACTAAAAAATATAAGAATTATTTATGAGCCCGTGGTGTTGACAAATTTTAAAACTTAGAGCCCGTGCGTTGCACGGTGGGTAAAATAACTGTGCAAAATTAATTGATTTTTTTCAAAATTATTCATTTGAGTTTAAGAGCCCGTGGTATTGACAAATTTTGAAGATTGTTTTGGATGATCTTAGTAACTTAACGTCTACAATTTAAACAATATGAGTCCAAGAAAACATGTTAGTGAAGTCTAAGTTATATATGTTCTTTATTATCATTACATAATAACTCTTGTATAAAACGTATATATGTCACATGTCATTATATTAAATTAAATATTAATATTAAATAAACAATGTAAACAATTACAATATTTAAAATGTAAATATTGAAAAGTTTTGAAAATTAAAAAGCTACGTATATACATTATGCAACTTTGCCAATTTTTAGTTTGGAAGTTATGTTGTGTATTTTAAGGCAATTATCTCCTTTACTACGGAGTAATATACATATATTTAATTTATAATAATATATATAATATAATATAGATATATAGATATAATATATAGATACAAACATCCTAAAATAACTTTCAACCACAATTCACAAAAACTTTTTAGTTATATATATATATATATATATATATATATATATATATATATATATATATATATATAGGGGGAAGCAAAAAATTTTTTCTTTATTTTGGAATTTTTTTTTTTCAGGCATCAAGATCACACGAAAATATGAACATTAGACACTTCGTGATGAATGTTATTATTTAGGCGGGAAACCAATCGACAAAAATAACATTCAAGATAATATTGATCGTGAAGAATGTTAACGTTTTTTTCTTCATGTTTTGTGAAGTAAAATTTAGCCCGATTTAGAGTTTAGGGTTTAGGGTTTAGGGTTTGGTGTTTTCGGTTTAGAACATTCTAAAGTATCTTAGGAGGACTAAAGAGATGTTGTTGGTCTATGGTGGGAATGACGAGCTGAGCGTAGATCTGATAGAGTGCGTCGAACACCAAAGAAATATAGTTTACACATATTTGAGGGTGATGACAAAAATGTAGATTCTGATGAACCTATTACCTATCAGGAAGTGATGACAGGCCCCGAGTCTGCCAAGTTGAACGAGGTTATGGACAACGAGATCCAATCCATGCATGATAATCAAGTCTGGACCTTGATTAATCATATACAGGTACTAAAACCATTCGGTGTAAGTGGGTCTTTAAGAAAAAGACCGATATGGGTGGAAATGTACACACATTCAAAGCTAGACTGGTGGCTAAGGGTTACACGCAACAATATGGTGTAGACTATGATGAAACTTTTTCACCAGTAGCTATGTTGAAATCCATTAGAATACTTCTTGCCATAGCTACATTTTATGACTATGAGATATGGAAAATGGATGTAAAAACAGCTTTCCTTAATGGTAAGCTAACAGAGGATGTGTTTATGACACAACCTGAGGGTTATGTACATCCTAAGTATCCTAATAGTGTGTGCAAGCGTCAAAAGTCCATTTATGGACTTAAACAAGCTTCTCGTAGCTGGAATCTTTGCTTTAATGAGAAAATCAAAGAATTTGGTTTTATTAGAGGCGAAGATGAGCCATATGTCTATGTTAGGTCTAGTGGGAGTGTTGTAGTCTTCCTTGTACTATATGTCAATGACATATTACTCATGGGAAACGATATCCCGACATTGAAAGATGTCAAAGCTTGGCTAGGGAAATGTTTCTCCATGAAAGACATAGGAGATGCATCATATATTTTGGGAATAAAGATCTATCGAGATAGGTCAAGGAGATTAATTGGGCTAAACCAAAGTGCATATATAGATAAGATACTGAAGAAATTCGGTATGCATAACTCCAAGAAAGGGTGCATTCCTATGAACCCTGTGTGATGACCCGTCCTAATCCATCTGGACGAAGTCATCAACATCTAGTCCCATTGCGAGGTACTGACCTAAATACGCCATGAATGACTCCAAGTGATATCTTTAAAATGAGCAAATGCACAGCGGAAGACTTAATTCGTACCTGAGAATAAATATGCTTAAAAGTGTCAACCAAAAGGTTGGTGAGTTCATAGGTTTATCTTAAAACAATAAAATTCATCATTTTGATAGACCACAAAATTTAAATGCTGCATGGTACAAATGGGCCCGAATTCTATATCCACCTGTAATGTACATGCTATATATTTTAAATACAGTACATCTTTCTCATGTATGAAAACATCTTCATAAATTATAGTAACCGTACACATATCTTATGTACAAAAATAACATACACATAACCTGTGTATAAAATCATTCTCTCGATATATAACATTCACATCAATTGGTGGCAATTATCATGTCCACATAATTCAATGGTGGCAATTATCATGTCCACATAATTCAATGGTGGCAATTATCATGTCCACATAATTCAATAATAATCCACAGAACTTCTGTCTGCATAATAATTCATTCGAGGAATGTTTTGCTTGTGTCTATCTCGTCAAACATTTATAAAAGCATTTCATGTATTCGCAGTTCAAAATATATTTCAAAAGCATTTAATAAAGCAGTTGTAAAAATAGCTCATGTATTCTCAGTCCCAAAAAGGTAAAGAGTAAAAGGGAGCAAATGAACTCACGCATATAAGTATTGTAAAACAGTTAATAAAGCATTTGCATGTATTCTCAGCCCAAAAACGTAAAGAGTAAAAAGGGAGCAAATGAACTCACCTAATGTATTTTGAAGTAAAAGTACATATGACGACATTGAACAAGTATAGGGTTGGCCTTGAATTCACGAACCTATATCATTAACGTATATTAACACATATATTTGTAATCGAACAAATTTATTTATATAATATTTTAGTTTATATGTTATATGTATTTAATTTGTATATATTTTAAATGATTAATATTTATACATGTAGATATCTTAATATGTATATTAGTATTTTATCAAAAATTTGTTATTTGTAATATTTATAAAATAATGTTAATATGTTTAGTATATAATTAAATGTAATATAAGTATAATATTTATTTGTTATAAAAATAATAATAAAAATGATAATTAAAATAATAATGATAATTAAAATGATAATTTTTAATAATAATGTAAATTAATAATAATAATATTAAAAAAATAATGTTTTATATAAAAATCATTTCAATAATAATAATAATAATAATAAATGATGAAATAACTACCTTAAATGGAAAAGGCTTAAAAATAAATTGCACGGGCCTGGGCTCGAACCCGCAACCTCTCACTAGCCATCAAACACCCTTAACCACTAGTCTATTTCTATTTACCTGTAAAAATTCGAAACCCATTCATATTCAACCCGATATATCCAATACTTTGGTCCATGTCTATCCTCGGCCCAACTTAATTATTTTCGGCCCATGTTTAATTTCGGCCCACTTCATTATTTTGGCCTAAAAATGAAACCCATTTAATCAACCCTATTAGCATAACCCATTTAACAATTAATGGGTGTCATTCATCTTGAAATTTTCGAACAGTTGCAACTCCAAATCATTTTACAGCACAACTTAGTTACATCTATTATCCATTATGATCGACATCATCATCATACAACTCATAATCTATCACATCTTCATTATCTCGTTCGTTCATCTTTAACGCCATTACCTATATCATTATCATCATCATTCTCGTGACCATCATCATCATAGTGTTTATACTATCGTCATACAAAACCATCTATTATTTTAATTTGCAACAAAACCATGCCGTTCCATTTATTTATCTTTACGACCCTATCTTTACGACCCACAATGAGTCATAGTCCAATCAATACCAAACGAAAAGAATAAACTGTTACTAGTCAATACATTTCTCTTTTAATAATTAACTAGTGGGATGAAAAGTGGTTTTAATTAATTGAATGAAATGCTGGCCACCCTCTTGTTTTATTTATACGAACCAAAAAAAAAATCTCAAATATTGAAATGGCTCATTAAAGTAAAGCATGTGGGGTGGTTGTTATGGTTTGTGTTTGAGTCCTGCTGGAACAACGAACAAGAATAGAGAAAAAAATACTCTGTATGAATAATTGGTGGCCCCATGATCAACACAATTCTCGACCCACTATATGTATTAGTCCAACAACTAATTTGATGGAGACTCAAAAGGAATCCTAATGAAATGAAACAGATCACGAATAGCTGTCATGAATAATTTGTAAGTGGGGTTATGTAATTGGAAGTTGTCGATCATATCTTCAATTAAAAAGGCAAGCTTATAAGTTTGCAAATGGTTTCTAATAATTCAAGTGGGGTTCGGTTTTTTTTTTAGGATATAGCACCGTATGTTTCATTCTTCCTCTACGACAAAACATATCAGACATCATCTCCCTCGTAAACGTCCAAATATCATGTAATATAATAATGAAACGGGTCTAGCTAGTGGCCGATTTTCTTTATCAATTGCTTAAGCTATTACCTGTTCCATTATTGTGTACCCTTTAATTATGTAATCCACTAACTAAAAGTTAGTAAGTGGGGTATTATAGATTTGTGAATTGTCTGCCAATTAGGAAAAACAGTCGACCAAAAAGGAAATAAAAGAAGAACGCACTCACTTATCTTAGCTCATGGTTTGGTTGGTGGTTTCCAAAGTTTGTTTCAAAAATAACCAAGAAATAGAAGTTAGGTTCGATCATAGCAGCTGAAATCATGAATTAAGGGATGTAGCAGTTGGTGGTTAAAAGTTGTTTGATTAAATGGGTCGGTGGTTGGCTTGTTTGTGGGTGTTCCACGACTGAAAACAGCAATCATGAAGCAACTTTTCAAATGGGTTTGGAAGTGTTGTTCGTTAAAGATGATAAAGGTGGTAATGGTTGTTAAAGTTAAACGTGTGATGGTTTCTATGGACAAAAGCAACACAGTAGGTGACAGTGGGATGGTTGTTTAAGATGGTATTTGGCGGTTGTTAACGTTGGTGGAGATGGTGTTGATCAAATACGCATAAACGAAACCCAAGGTGGTTCGTGGTAGTGGTAACGGTGATTAGAGGTGACGGTTAGTTTGGTTGGGTGGTGAAGTGGTATTTCTTACGAAAAAGAAACAAGGAGAAAAAGTGATGGTTGCTGGGTTTGGCTTCGATTTTTAAAAAAAATAGAAGGGTAGTAACAACAACCATATCGAATAGGTGTAGGGTGTTTGGTTTTTTTTTTTTAAAATCTCAATTGTAGTAAGAGATAGCCATAGTTAATAATGGGAGTGAAAAGTGTTTTATTTTTATCAATAAGAATGAGTAATTCATTTGAGTTATAGCCCAAGGATTCTCGACATCATATATTCGATCAGGAAAGATTTAAATAAAAGAAACATAAAAGTAGATGGAGAAAGGTAACAGATTTTGGATTTGTTGTAAAGATGAAACCTAATTTGTACGAATTTGACAATCATCAATAGAAGGACAATGACTCGAATCAAATTCTGAGCTGCCAAATCTATATATACAGTTTCTTTACATATTTGATATTAATAAATAATTAAATAGATTAATAATAATAATAATATTAATAATAATAATAATTTTATAAATAATAATAATAATAATTAATAATAATATTAACAATTATGAAAATGATTATAATCATCATTAACAATATAAATGCAAAATTGTATTTTTTTATAATAATAACTTTATTATATTTTATTTTATTTTACATAACTAATTCTACTAATAAATTTGTATTTTTATTATTTCACATTATTATTTATACACATATTTATATATATATATATTTATTGTCAACAATTGTTCGTGAATCGTCGGGATTTGTCAAAGGTCAAATGTATTCATGTAAACAGTTTCAAAATTTTGTAACTCAATATTACAGACTTTGCTTATCTTGTCGAAATCATATAAGATTTAAGTTTAAATTTTTGTCGGAAATTTCTGGGTCGTCACAGTACCTACCCGTTAAAGAAATTTCGTCCCGAAATTTGAGTGAGGTCGTCATGACTAACAATAAAAATGTTTTCATGACGAATATGAGTTGATAAATAGATTTTTATCATCATTGAGTAATGTGGATAAAAAAATTCGATTATTCGAAGAGTACGAGTGAAGCTATCACAAAAGATTGGAATAGGAAAAATAAAGATTCGTTTTAACTTTTTTTGGCAGAGTTAGGGTTGAATTCCGGAATTCAAGGGATTTAAAGAAAATCTTCGAAATCTAAAAGATTTGATTCTTCGGCGAGTAAGGAAATTAAGATCTCTATAATTAAATACGATGATCTGCCTTGATTACTCTGTCTGATATTTCCATTATAAATTAAACTCTTCCGTTCCATTATTCTCACCATTCCTATACTTTATTTCTTAGTTCATACATCCAAAAGATCGTAAAAATGCTTAATCCCATTCTAATCCTTGATATTTTTCTAATTATCATTTATGTCATACTTCTTTTCCAACTCCCACCGAAGGATTCTGTTTTCTTTTACTTCGCCCTTGGGGTTATAATGTTTTTAATTTCTCACGTGTCTTTATGTTGCGATAAACATTGACATACACGGTTTGTAATTTACGTGGTGTCATCGGGCTTTATATCCTCCTTTATATTTCGGAGCTCCATACTTTTATTTTCTCTTCCCGACTTTAAATTAAGCGAATAATGATCTAGAATTCCTATATATGAAATTCGAAATGAACATAGTTAATGTTCTAAGAAAGAAATGGTAATAGCACGACCTTGATTCGTCAAATTATCAGAATATTCGGGAAAGATAGAACTATCAAGAAAATATGTTCTTGGTATGTTTATATATCAGATAAAATGTAAGAGTCATGTAACATGACACATGATGACGTTATAATCTGTGAATCATCATGTCTCATTTATAAACTCAGCATGACTTACTGTAATATAATCACGTTGATCAAGTGTCATTATATTATACTAACTCATGCATCAGTTCCCAACATTACTTCAATAACATTCATATTTTAAGCTCGAAAGTTTACAGAATATAGAAACTAACAGTTTCTATATGATGTAACACTGATAGCACGAATAGATTAATGATTTCAGATAAGAATAGTTATAAAAATATCTTCAGAAATATGGAGGATATTTATAATGAAAGATACGATGATATCTTAGAATTTTTGAATCAAGTTGTGATGAAGAAATTCATTCATAATTTAAGCTCGAATTTTAAAGAAATTTAGAAACTAAAGTAGTTTCCTTTATGATGTAATATAGATAGCAGAAAGAAATAAATAATTTTGGACAAGAATCTTTATGAAAATATCCTCAGAAATATCGAAGATATTTATGATTATATTTTGGAATTTCTAAGTTTGAAGGTTGATGAAGAAAATTTGTCCGCAAGAATTTTAGAGTTAGGAGTAAGGTATTCGCTAAAGATTTCATCAGAAACAGAATCATCAGGATTCTTAATGTACAAGTTTAGTCCTTGTGATTTGTTCAGAGACTCCTTCATAGTTTGCTCAATTAGTTTTTCAGTTTCAAACTTTTTCTGAGCTTTGCCAACATACAATTCTTTATCATCAACTTTCGGCTGTTGAGGTCATTTACGGTTGTCTACGGTTTCTGCTGCTTCATTCAGCTTTTTCAACATTCAGAGTATTGATTTGTAGACTGAGTGCTTTTCAGAATTTCATAATGAAAGATCATAATTCTAAGAGATGAATGTTATACATATAACTGTTGATGTAGATATGCTGTGAGTTTTCAAAGTACTGGTTGCTGATTCCCGGTAATTGGTATGTCAGTTCTCGTTACAAGATGCGGATGAGTATATGATAGGGTTTTAATGAATAAATATAATGATTTATCATAGAGATTTAAGTCAAGAAGTAACGAGGTTGCTGGTAAGTTTACGCTAATGTGGTGGAATATAAACGGTTCCCCGGTAACGATGACAAAAGGAAAACTTATATATCAAGGTTATAAAAAGACCAATCCGGATGAAAAGTCGAAGTTGACTTGCTGAAGCTGTGATAAAACTGGCTATTTTGAAAAAGAATTGCTATGTTATTTTCGGTAATAACAATGCCAAAGGATCTAGCACAGATACGTGTTAAACGTTTACTCAGGTTCCGAGTGTTTTCAGGAGCATAATTATATGCATCTATCTTTTCTTCCGTAAATGAAGTGTGGTTGGTTCATCCTCTCGATTGAGGTGTTTTCAAGAATTATGAAATGTTTGAACGCAGATTGGAATCGTCAAGATACGAATGAGGTTTAAGATGAAATCAAGTGGCAAACTTGAAGAATTGTCTAGTTTCATATGTTATAATTAATATTTTAATTCATTTTAATTGTCCAATGTCGGCAGTCCACAATTGATAGTCCACAGTTAACAGTGCAATCATTCATATATAGTTTAATATATAATATTCGAATTAATTAATACGTATCGTGACCCCTGTACATGTCTCAGACTCGATCACAACTCAAATTATATATATTATTGTAGAATCAACCTCAACCCTGTATAGAGAACTCGTTCATTACTGCATATAGAGTGTCTATGGTTATTCCAAATAATATATATAAATGCGTCGATATGATATGTCAAAACCTTGTATACGTGTCCCGATATTTAAAGTGCGTAAACTAAATAACAAAAATTAAATAACGATAAATAAAGTGCGTAAGGTAAATAACAGAAATTAAATGACGATAAATAAAATTGCGAGAATATAAATTGCGATAATTAAATTGCGATAAATAAAATGTAATCAGTTAGCTAGGAACAGTTAGTTAGAACAGTTAGCGTGGATTCTTAACAAAATTTCTCATAGTTAATTCATTTGTTTCTAACAAATTTTATTTTGTTCAATGTTTTCTTCATTATGCCACTTGTTGGATTCTGATAAGTCAAAATCCAATTATGAAATTGAATGAAAATGATTATTTTGTGATGAACAGATTCGTATATCGGTGAATATAAATAAGATAGTAAATGACTGTTGAACCAGATTCGCAGAATGTACCGTGTAACTGATTAATGTGCAATCTAAATATTCCTCGGGTATTACCTACCCGTTAAAATATTTTCATCATTAACAGTTTGTACGAAAGAATTTTTAATTACAATCTTTATGAAAATATATATACATATATATTTTCTTCAGATGTAATCATGGATTTAATGAGTCAATATGATATTAAACTCATTTGATTTACTGTTTGAACAAGAATATATAATCTCTAAAACATTAGAGTTTACATAATAATCATGTCGAACGAAGATAAATGATGTAGAACGTCATGTAGAACGATGATTATACTCGAGGTACAGAATGAGATGTCGAAGCTGGTGATGCGGATGTTGTTGTTGGTGGTACTAGTGTTGTTGGTGCTAAGGTTGGTGATGTTACTGGTGTTGGTGATACTGCTGGTGCTTGCAAATTGTGTACCGTACTCTCTAAAGTTAACACTCGAGCTCGGAGTTCTTTAACTTCTTCTACTAACCCTGGTTGGTTATCAGTGTGAGGTAGAGATCGGATATCTTCTCTAGTTCTGTTAATGGTAGTCTCAAGACGAAAAATTCTGGCAAAAAGGGTATAAACGGTGTTGCGAACAGGTTCGCCGGTGAGCGGGTCGAGTACTCCAAGGTTAGGTGGTAGATTCGGTTCATGATATGGAGTACCTTCTTCCCTTCTCCATAGGGTGAGTATGTCGCGAACCCACCCTCATTTTATCCAGTAATCACGGTAGTTGATTGGTTGGTGTGCTCCTGTCACGCTGTCTTCGGAGTCAGAGGAACGTGGTCGATTCGTAGAGGCCATCTTACGCTATCACAGAAAAGATTTTTGGTATGAAGAGTTTAGTGACAGTAATTGATAGTTGGATGTATTTTCAATGCATAATATGCATAGATATATATAGTACTAGGATCCCTTAAATTACGGAGAGGTTTACGAGAGATATCAGGCAAGGTCTACAGTAACAGATACGCTAAGATATGAATTGTCAGATACGCTAAGATATGAATTTTTGTCTATACATTATTCATGCAGTCAATGCAGTAAAACGTGTCTAGACTAAGAAAAATGAGCAGGTAATTTTCTAAGGATGATAAGCAGATGATTTCTGACAAAAATAATAAGCAAAACTTTTGACATGCAGACACGGTTGAAGTCCAGACTCACTAATATAACCTAACAACTACTAGGTCGAAGTCCAGACTTATTAATGCATCCTAACAATTACTAGTTAAACACACTAATGCAAGACCTGGTTCGCTAAGACCACCGCTCTGATACCAACTGTGATGACCCGTCCTAATCCATCTGGACGAAGTCATCAACATCTGGTCCCATTGTGAGGTACTGACCTAAATACGCCATGAATGACTCCAAGTGATATCTTTAAAATGAGCAAATGCACAGCGGAAGACTTAATTCGTACCTGAGAATAAATATGCTTAAAAGTGTCAACCAAAAGGTTGGTGAGTTCATAGGTTTATCTTAAAATAATAAAATTCATCATTTTGATAGACCACAAAATTTAAATGCTGCATGGTACAAATGGGCCCGAATTCTATACCCACCTGTAATGTACATGCTATATATTTTAAATACAGTACATCTTTCTCATGTACGAAAACATCTTCATAAATCATAGTAACCGTACACATATCTTGTGTACAAAAATAACATATACATAACCTGTGTATAAAATCATTCTCTCGATATATAACATTCACATCAATTGGTGGCAATTATCATGTCTACATAATTCAATGGTGGCAATTATCATGTCCACATAATTCAATAATAATCCACAGAACTTCTGTCTGCATAATAATTCATTCGAGGAATGTTTTGCTTGTGTCTATCTCGTCAAACATTTATAAAAGCATTTCATGTATTCGCAGTTCAAATTACATTTCAAAAGCATTTAATAAAGAAGTTGTAAAAACAGCTCATGTATTCTCAGTCCCAAAAAGGTAAAGAGTAAAAGGGAGCAAATGAACTCACGCATATAAGTATTGTAAAACAGTTAATAAAGCATTTGCATGTATTCTCAGCCCAAAAACGTAAAGAGTAAAAAGGGAGCAAATGAACTCACCTAATGTATTTTGAAGTAAAAATACATATGACGACATTGAACAAGTATAGGGTTGGCCTTGGATTCACGAACCTATATCATTAACGTATATTAACACATATATTTGTAATCGAACAAATTTATTTATATAATATTTTAGTTTATATGTTATATGTATTTAATTTGTATATATTTTAAATGATTAATATTTATACATGTAGATATCTTAATATGTATATTAGTATTTTATCAAAAATTTGTTATTTGTAATATTTATAAAATAATGTTAATATGTTTAGTATATAATTAAATGTAATATAAGTATAATATTTATTTGTTATAAAAATAATAATTAAAATGATAATTAAAATAATAATGATAATTAAAATGATAATTTTTAATAATAATGTAAATTAATAATAATAATATTAAAAAATAATGTTTTATATAAAAATCATTTCAATAATAATAATAATAATAATAAATGATGAAATAACTACCTTAAATGGAAAAGGCTTAAAAATAAATTGCACAGGCCTGGGCTCGAACCCGCGACCTCTCACTAGCCATCAAACACCCTTAACCACTAGTCTATTTCTATTTACCTGTAAAAATTCGAAACCCATTCATATTCAACCCGATATATCCATTACTTTGGTCCATGTCTATCCTCGGCCCAACTTAATTATTTTCGGCCCATGTTTAATTTCGGCCCACTCCATTATTTTGGCCTAAAAATGAAACCCATTTAATCAACCCTATTAGCATAACCCATTTAACAATTAGTGGGTGTCATTCATCTTGAAACTTTCGAACAGTTGCAACACCAAATCATTTTACAGCACAACTTAGTTACATCTATTATCCATTATGATCGACATCATCATCATACAACTCATAATCTATCACATCTTCATTATCTCGTTCGTTCATCTTTATCGCCACTACCTATATCTGTAACGACCCGCACTTTTTCGATCGTTCTATACTTATAAGATTAATATTTACATAAATTAAACCTTACCAACATGATAAGCAATCCAAATTGTCGAGATTTATATTTCCGAAAAGAGTTTACACAACGTTTGACCGTCTAGTTTGACCGATGATATCACGAACTATATAACATATGATAATTATACGTTTGTGTATATATATGTATATATACATATTTAACATGATCTAAGAATGTTTTAATATCTCATTTTGTATTAATAACAATAAGTTATAAGTATATTTTAAAACTACTAACTTAAGTTTTCAAAACGATAACTATACGTAATGTTTTTCGACGTAAATACTTATAACCTATATTACTTATACATGCATCGTATAGATATGTATTTTATCACTTTTAAAGGGCTTACATACATAAAAAAATATAAGTATATTTACAAAAGATAGCTATATTTGAATCCTCGTTCCGTTTCCTCAAAGATTTCTATACGTATACCTAGAGTATATGTACCCGTATCATACGCAGCTTCTAGATGTATTTACTATTGGTATATACCAATAAAAATCTGCTCCTTAGCAGCCTTAAATGATTAAGAAACATGTGGAACCAACCATTTGTCAAGTAGCATGAATTATTTAGCAAGAAAACAAAGTTAGGTATCTTTTTTTTCCTTTATAACCTAAAAACGTTTTTATGCATGCACACCATTTCTTCACCCCATTTTCTCATACTTACACTTCCATTTCTCTCTCAAAATACTCTTAACTTCATACTTGATCATCTTCAAGCATTTTCCCCATCATTTAGCTTCAAAAACCTTACTTAATCACCATAAGAAAACCATACAAAAACACTTCAAGAAATCCTTCCAAGAACACAAACTTACTTCCAATCTTTCATCCAATTCCATCACCCTTTTGGTTCTAGCTTTTTACTCCTATTTTACAGCAACCTTGTCCAAGGAACTTGAGGTAGAATCTATGTTCATAACCTTATTCGATTCATATATATATAGCTATCTTATTTTGTGGTATAAAATTTTAACAACAAGAACATAGTTTGAATGTTTTCAAACTTGTTTGCAAACTAAATAGATCCTTCTAACTTAACTTTTAAAATACTTCAAGACCTGTAATATATCATAAATATATGCTAATTTAACAAGGTATAACTTGGTTTTTCAAAGAACACCTTAAAAACTGAATTTACGACGTCGGAGTGCAACCGGGGGCTGTTTTGGGTTGGATAATTAAAAACCATCTTAAACTTTGAATTGGAGGTTTATTTTCTGGAAAAATGATTTTTACTATGAATATGATAACACATAAAAATTTCATGATTTAACTCAAAGTATAAGTATTTTTAGAAAAATAATCATTTAAGGTTGTTTACATGATGGAAAATGATTAACTTCATAAGTTTCACTAAAGTTTGACCTATGACCTGTGATTTCGAATACAAACTAAGGTATTTACAGTTCATAGTCTTAAAGAGGGACTCGATCCAAGGAAGTGACAAGTTGAATCAACGAAAACGGAGTTGTAACGAAGAAACTATGACCAAAACGAGATCGGATATCTAAGACTTGTTTAACTTCGGGATTAATTGGGAAAAATTAAATAAAATCACATATTTCTAAGATAACATGATATTTTATATATATGTACTTATAATTCAATTTTATATGGTTCAGGATCACCCGCAAACAACACGAGAAGATTAATCATAAGATCCCATGTTTGTACGCAACACGTCATTTGACAACACCGGTACTTTATGTACGCAACACGTCATTTGACAACACCGGTACCGTGGGTCAAGATTAATCTCGACCAATACATATACGATGGGGTTTTATTTATTTCGTTAGGGGGTTTTATTTATTTCATTGCGGGTATATTAAACATCTAAAAATGAACCATTAAAATTGAATTACTAACAACGAACTGCTAACTACGGACTAAAGAATTATTCAAAGTATTAAAAGTATAACAAGTATATATATGTGACGTTTGTTTAAAAAGAAAAGGTATTGATATATTATATGGATAGGTTCGTGATATCAACCGGAGACCAAGTCAAATTATATATATCTTCAAGACAACAGTGAGTATATAGTCCCACTTTTAAACTCTAAATATTTCGGGATGAGAATACATGTATTTTATGTTTTACGATATGGACACAAGTAACTGAAAAATATATTCTACGTTGAGTTGTACCACTGGCATACTTCCCTGTAGCTTGGTAACTGTTATTTACAGCGGTATTGTAAACGCGAATCCTGTTGATAGATCTATCGGGCCTGACAACCCCAACCGGACTGGACGACCAGTATTCAACGGTTGCACAGTACTTCGTTTCGTGACTACACTTGGTACGGTGTAGTAAGATTTCATAATAAAGGGAATATGCGACGTGATTAAATGTTAAGTATGGTTACCAAGTGCTCAACCACTTAGAATATTTTTATTAAAATGTTTATATATGAAATCTTGTGGTCTATATTTATATCGCTGCCGACATTAAACCTATATCTCACCAACTTTATGTTGACGTTTTAAACATGTCTATTCTCAGGTGATAATTAGAAGCTTCCGCTGCATCATGTTGAATCTAAGCAGGATCTTGCGTACGCATATTTGTGTCAAAAATAAGACTGCATATCCAAGAAATTGTGTTGTAAAATATGCTAGAAATCGGGTTGTTATTATCATTTGTAAAGTTTGTAAGTCGAAGATTATCGCTAAAAGATAATCATCTTTATTTTGTCCAAAGCTTGTATCAAAAATAAGGATCATGGTTTGTAATGTATAATATATGCAGTTTTTCTTTAAAAAAATGTCGCATATAGAGGTCAATACCTCGCAATGAAATCATACGTTATCTAACACGTTCTTATGGTTAAGGACGGGTTATGACATGTGGTATCAGAGCGGTGGTCTTAGCGAACCAGGTTTGCATTAGTGTGTCTAACCGATAAGTCGTTAGGATACATTAGTAAGTCTGGACTTTGACCGGGTCTGATTTAAAAACCATTGCTTATCATTGTTGGTTAAAATTTATATGTAAATATTATGTAGTACTAATGGGTTAGTTGTTGTATGATAGATGTCGGGCTCAAAACTTGTTATCACATTCAGCGACTCCGAACCAGAATCTTCAGATGGTGTTCCAGTCATTAACCTATCTGATGACGAAAATGATATCTTTGGGGAAGACTCACAAATTCCGGATGAACCAACTATAGAGAACCCGGAAAGTGAACCCGAGGAGGAAAGTGAACCTGAGGAGGAAAGTGAACCCGAGGAGGAAAGTGAACCCGAGGAAGAAATACAGGAAATTACAAAAGACGAGTTCGAACTAGGAAAGAAACGAAAGGCTAATGAATTAGAAAATTCAAATCCTGAGTTTAATAAGGATGATGTGGCACCAACTCCACTAGACACTACCACCCCTATTCCCGCTATTCCTATTCGTTCTATCCCGGCATCCAGTTCTTCAGTCCCACAGCCAAAATATAGGCAGACAGCCAGGATAAGCGTTAAGCGATTCTTTGAACCTAAACGTCCTAGAAAATAGACCAAACGATGCGCTGCCGTATTAAACCATGGGATCATATAATGTTTTGTATAATATTATTAGTGTGGTTTGCTTAATGTTCGATGTAAAATAAGCATATGTAAAATAGTGAAGTGTGAAATGCAATAATTTTCCATGGTTAAGTATTATTTAGATGGTAGTAATTGATTCTGTACTAAGCTATTAAGTATGGACATTAACGGGTAGGTACTACCCTAGATATAATTATAAAACGCTAATAAGAAGAAAAGGCTTTTATAATAATACCTGGTTCATATTATTAATAAGCTATAATGTACTGTAAATATACACTACATCTATAATATTCCATGTGAATAATTATTTTCTTTTCATTCTTATAGAAGAATATGGCGCGATTGAACCGAATGACGGAACAAGAAATCCAGGAACTCATCACTCAGCGAGTGAACGACAGAATGTTATGGGTCGAGGCTGCAAGAGGTGCTGCAGTTAACCCAAATCCTCGTGTGTGGTGCACTTACAAAACTTTTCAAGCTTGCAAGCCCTCATCATTCAGTGGAACAGAAGGACCGATCGGTTTAACCCGGTGGATAGAAAAGATGGAGACTGTGTTTAAAATCAGTGGTTGTGTTGAAAAGGACATGACCAAGTATGCATCGTGCACTTTACAAGATAGTGCACTCACGTGGTGGAAAAATTATGTGAAGGCTGTAGGAGGAGATGTAGCTTATGATACTCCGTGGGAAGAATTCAAAACAATGTTAATCAACGAATATTGTCCAAGGAACGAGGTTAGGAAGTTGGAAGATGAGTTACGAAGTCTGAAGGTTATTGGTACTGAAATCACCAACTATAATCAGCGATTCATGGAATTAGTTTTGCTATGTCCTGAATTGGTTCCAACCGAAGAACGGAAGATTGAAATGTACAAAGATGGTTTGCCCAAAAAGGTCAAGGCAAATGTTATAGCATCGAAACCTAAGACAATTCATGAAGCTATAACCATGGCAAACGAGCTAATGGATCAGGTCATCATGGATAAGAAAGTATCCAATACTGATGTGAAGGTATCAGGTAACAAAAGAAAGTGGAATGGAAATTATGATCGAGGTAACCAACAACAATCTTTTAAGAAACAAGAAACCATACAAGGTGCAGGTAGTGGTTCAAGCTTTGGTTACAAAGGACAAAATCCTTTATGCAACCGATGCCACAAACATCACTCTGGCTACTGTAATGTGGTATGCAACAAATGTAATCGAAAGGGTCATCTTGCTGAAGATTGTAGGGCTCTCGTTACAAATACAAATGGTACCAAGACTCCTGCCACCAATGCAAATAGAACTGTTTTGGCTACCATTACTTGTTATGGGTGTGGAAAACAAGGTCACTATAAGAGCCAGTGTCCGAATCCAGAGAAGAATAATGGATCTGCACGTGGAAGAGCATTTGTTATTAATGCTAGAGAGGCGTGTGAAGACCCGGAGCTTGTTACGGGTACGTTTACCATTAATAACTTATCCGCATCTATTATATTTGATACTGGTGCCGATAGAAGTTACGTGAGTAGAGGCTTTTACGCTAAATTGAATTGTTCATCATTACCTCTAGATGCTAAGTACATGATTGAGTTAGCTAATGGTAAACTAATTAAAGCCGATAAAATTTGCCGTGATTGTAAAATAAATTTAGCCGGAGAAACATTTAAAATTGACTTAATACCCGTAGAATTAGGAAGTTTTGATGTAATAGTCGGCATGGACTGGATGTCCAAAGTAGGAGCTGAAGTTGTGTGTGCCAAGAAGGCAATTCGCATTCCTTGTAAGGATAGAATGCCGGTGATGATTTATGGAGAGAAGGGTAACTCAAAGCTAAAACTCATTAGTTATTTGAAAGCTCAAAAGTGCTTGAAGAAAGGGTGCTATGCTATCTTAGCACATGTTAATAAAGTTGAAAAGAAAGAAAAAGAGAAGTGCATCAACGACGTGCCTGTGGCAAGAGATTTTCCTGAAGTTTTTCCGGAAGAGTTGCCGGGATTACCTCCATTTAGATCTGTAGAATTTCAAATAGATTTAGTACCAGGAGCCGCACCAGTGGCTCGTGCTCCATATAGACTTGCACCGTCCGAGTTAAAAGAACTTCAGAGTCAGTTAAAAGAATTACTGGATCATGGATTCATACGACCAAGTACTTCACCGTGGGGAGCTCCGATTCTATTTGTTAAAAAGAAAGATGGATCTTTTAGGATGTGTATAGATTATCGTGAATTAAATAAGTTAACTATCAAAAATCGGTATCCACTACCGAGAATTGACCACTTATTTGATCAACTCCAGGGATCATGTGTTTATTCGAAAATCGACCTAAGATCGGGCTATCATCAACTACGTGTCAAAGAAGAGGACATTCCGAAAACTGCTTTTCGGACACGTTATGGTCATTACGAATTTTTGGTCATGCCGTTTGGATTGACGAATGCGCCAGCTGTATTCATGGACCTCATGAATCGAGTTTGTAGTCCGTATTTAGATAAGTTTGTTATCGTTTTCATTGATGATATTCTTATCTATTCCAAGAGTGAGCAAGAGCATGAGCAGCATTTAAGGTTGATATTAGAGTTGTTGAGAAAAGAACAGCTATATGCTAAATTTTCTAAATGTGCTTTCTGGTTGAAAGAAGTGCAATTTCTTGGTCACGTTGTTAGTAGCAAAGGAATTCAGGTTGATCCAGCAAAAATTGAAGCCATTGAAAAATGGGAGACTCCTAAGACACCAATGCAGATACGCCAATTTTTGGGTTTAGCCGGTTATTATAGAAGGTTTATTCAAGATTTTTCCCGAATAGCTAAGCCGTTGACAGCGTTAACGCAAAAAGGGAAGAAATATGAATGGACTTCTGAGCAGGAGAGTGCATTTCAATTACTGAAAAAGAAGTTGACTACGGCGCCTATTTTATCGTTACCAGAAGGGAACGATGATTTTGAAATATATTGTGACGCTTCGCGACAAGGTTTTGGTTGCGTTCTTATGCAACGGAAGAAAGTTATTGCATACGCATCCCGACAATTAAAGATTCACGAGCGGAATTATACGACGCATGATCTAGAACTGGGAGCAGTCGTGTTTGCATTGAAGATATGGAGACACTACTTGTATGGGGTTAAATGCACTGTGTTTACTGATCATAAAAGCCTTCAACATATTTTCGATCAAAAACAGCTGAACATGAGGCAACGTAGGTGGGTCAAGCTGATAAACGACTATGATTGTGAAATTCGTTATCATCCCGGGAAGGCGAACGTGGTGGCCGATGCTCTAAGCAGAAAGGAACGAGAACCAATTCGAGTACGAGCGATGAACATAAAAATTCGCATGAATCTCAACTCACAAATTAAAGAAGTTCAACGAGAAGCACTTACTAAAGAAAACATAAGAAATGAAATAATGAAGAAGTATGAGAAGCAACTCGTTATACGGGAAGACGGAATTCGATATTTTGCAAACCGTATTTGGGTACCGAAGTTGGGTGGATTAAGGAAGTTGATATTGAATGAGGCACATAAGACAAGATACTCGATACATCCTGGAGTTGGAAAGATGTATCAAGATCTTAAGACGCATTATTGGTGGCCTAATTTAAAGACAGACGTTGCAACATATGTTGGGGAGTGTTTAACTTGTTCCAAAGTCAAAGCAGAACACCAAAAGCCGTCAGGATTACTTCAACAACCAGAAATCCCAGAATGGAAATGGGACGGTATTACCATGGATTTCATCACGAAGTTACCAAAGACTGCCTGGGGATACGACACTATTTGGGTAATTGTTGATCGTCTTACCAAATCTGCACATTTCTTGCCTATAAAGGAAACGGATAGAATGGAGAAATTATTACGATTATATATAAAGGAAATAGTTTCAAGGCATGGAATACCTATTTCCATTATATCTGATCGTGATAGTAGATTTACCTCAAAGTTCTGGCAATCACTACAGGAGGCACTAGGAACTCGTTTGGATATGAGTACCGCATATCATCCGCAAACCGACGGGCAGAGTGAAAGAACAATTCAGACTCTTGAAGACATGCTCAGGGCATGTGTGATCGATTTTGGAAACGGATGGGATAAATATCTACCGTTAGCAGAATTCTCGTATAATAATAGTTATCATGCGAGCATTGGAGCTGCGCCATTCGAAGCATTGTATGGAAGGAAGTGTAGATCTCCTATCTGTTGGAATGAAGTAGGAGATCGACAATTAACGGGTCCCGAGATCATACACGAAACGACTGAGAAGATTGTACAAATCAAGGAGAGATTGAAAACAGCCCGTAGTCGCCAAAAGAGCTACGCCGATGTTCGAAGGAAACCATTAGAGTTTCAGATCGGTGACATGGTTATGTTAAAAGTGTCGCCATGGAAAGGTGTAATACGTTTCGGCAAAAGGGGTAAACTGAACCCAAGGTACGTAGGCCCGTTCAAGATTATTGAACGCATTGGACCGGTAGCTTATCGACTCGAGTTACCGCAACAACTCGCCGGAGTACATAATACCTTTCACGTCTCGAACCTTAAGAAGTGTCTTGCAAAGGAAGATCTCACCATTCCTCTTGAAGAAATCCATGTCGATGAGAAACTACAATTCATCGAAGAACCAATCGAAATCATGGACCGTGAAGTTAAACAGCTCAAGCAGAGCAACATATCAATCGTTAAGGTTCGTTGGAATGCTCGAAGAGGTCCTGAGTTTACTTGAGAACGAGAGGATCAGATGAAACAAAAGTATCCACACTTGTTTCTCGATGACGCAAAATAGGTACAATTTTAAAATTTCGGGACGAAATTTATTTAACGGGGAGGTAATGTAACGACCCGCACTTTTTCGATCGTTCTATACTTATAAGATTAATATTTACATAAATTAAACCTTACCAACATGATAAGCAATCCAAATTGTCGAGATTTATATTTCCGAAAAGAGTTTACACAACGTTTGACCGTCTAGTTTGACCGATGATATCACGAACTATATAACATATGATAATTATACGTTTGTGTATATATATGTATATATACATATTTAACATGATCTAAGAATGTTTTAATATCTCATTTTGTATTAATAACAATAAGTTATAAGTATATTTTAAAACTACTAACTTAAGTTTTCAAAACGATAACTATACGTAATGTTTTTCGACGTAAATACTTATAACCTATATTACTTATACATGCATCGTATAGATATGTATTTTATCACTTTTAAAGGGCTTACATACATAAAACAATATAAGTATATTTACAAAAGATAGCTATATTTGAATCCTCGTTCCGTTTCCTCAAAGATTTCTATACGTATACCTAGAGTATATGTACCCGTATCATACGCAGCTTCTAGATGTATTTACTATTGATATATACCAATAAAAATCTGCTCCTTAGCAGCCTTAAATGATTAAGAAACATGTGGAACCAACCATTTGTCAAGTAGCATGAATTATTTAGCAAGAAAACAAAGTTAGGTATCTTTTTTTTCCTTTATAACCTAAAAACGTTTTTATGCATGCACACCATTTCTTCACCCCATTTTCTCATACTTACACTTCCATTTCTCTCTCAAAATACTCTTAACTTCATACTTGATCATCTTCAAGCATTTTCCCCATCATTTAGCTTCAAAAACCTTACTTAATCACCATAAGAAAACCATACAAAAACACTTCAAGAAATCCTTCCAAGAACACAAACTTACTTCCAATCTTTCATCCAATTCCATCACCCTTTTGGTTCTAGCTTTTTACTCCTATTTTACAGCAACCTTGTCCAAGGAACTTGAGGTAGAATCTATGTTCATAACCTTATTCGATTCATATATATATAGCTATCTTATTTTGTGGTATAAAATTTTAACAACAAGAACATAGTTTGAATGTTTTCAAACTTGTTTGCAAACTAAATAGATCCTTCTAACTTAACTTTTAAAATACTTCAAGACCTGTAATATATCATAAATATATGCTAATTTAACAAGGTATAACTTGGTTTTTCAAAGAACACCTTAAAAACTGAATTTACGACGTCGGAGTGCAACCGGGGGCTGTTTTGGGTTGGATAATTAAAAACCATCTTAAACTTTGAATTGGAGGTTTATTTTCTGGAAAAATGATTTTTACTATGAATATGATAACACATAAAAATTTCATGATTTAACTCAAAGTATAAGTATTTTTAGAAAAATAATCATTTAAGGTTGTTTACATGATGGAAAATGATTAACTTCATAAGTTTCACTAAAGTTTGACCTATGACCTGTGATTTCGAATACAAACTAAGGTATTTACAGTTCATAGTCTTAAAGAGGGACTCGATCCAAGGAAGTGACAAGTTGAATCAACGAAAACGGAGTTGTAACGAAGAAACTATGACCAAAACGAGATCGGATATCTAAGACTTGTTTAACTTCGGGATTAATTGGGAAAAATTAAATAAAATCACATATTTCTAAGATAACATGATATTTTATATATATGTACTTATAATTCAATTTTATATGGTTCAGGATCACCCGCAAACAACACGAGAAGATTAATCATAAGATCCCATGTTTGTACGCAACACGTCATTTGACAACACCGGTACTTTATGTACGCAACACGTCATTTGACAACACCGGTACCGTGGGTCAAGATTAATCTCGACCAATACATATACGATGGGGTTTTATTTATTTCGTTAGGGGGTTTTATTTATTTCATTGCGGGTATATTAAACATCTAAAAATGAACCATTAAAATTGAATTACTAACAACGAACTGCTAACTACGGACTAAGGAATTATTCAAAGTATTAAAAGTATAACAAGTATATATATGTGACGTTTGTTTAAAAAGAAAAGGTATTGATATATTATATGGATAGGTTCGTGATATCAACCGGAGACCAAGTCAAATTATATATATCTTCAAGACAACAGTGAGTATATAGTCCCACTTTTAAACTCTAAATATTTCGGGATGAGAATACATGTATTTTATGTTTTACGATATGGACACAAGTAACTGAAAAATATATTCTACGTTGAGTTGTACCACTGGCATACTTCCCTGTAGCTTGGTAACTGTTATTTACAGCGGTATTGTAAACGCGAATCCTGTTGATAGATCTATCGGGCCTGACAACCCCAACCGGACTGGACGACCAGTATTCAACGGTTGCACAGTACTTCGTTTCGTGACTACACTTGGTACGGTGTAGTAAGATTTCATAATAAAGGGAATATGCGACGTGATTAAATGTTAAGTATGGTTACCAAGTGCTCAACCACTTAGAATATTTTTATTAAAATGTTTATATATGAAATCTTGTGGTCTATATTTATATCGCTGCCGGCATTAAACCTATATCTCACCAACTTTATGTTGACGTTTTAAACATGTCTATTCTCAGGTGATAATTAGAAGCTTCCGCTGCATCATGTTGAATCTAAGCAGGATCTTGCGTACGCATATTTGTGTCAAAAATAAGACTGCATATCCAAGAACTTGTGTTGTAAAATATGCTAGAAATCGGGTTGTTATTATCATTTGTAAAGTTTGTAAGTCGAAGATTATCGCTAAAAGATAATCATCTTTATTTTGTCCAAAGCTTGTATCAAAAATAAGGATCATGGTTTGTAATGTATAATATATGCAGTTTTTCTTTAAAAAAATGTCGCATATAGAGGTCAATACCTCGCAATGAAATCATACGTTATCTAACACGTTCTTATGGTTAAGGACGGGTTATGACAATATCATTATCATCATCATTCTCGTGACCATCATCATCATAGTGTTTATACTATCGTCACACAAAACCATCTATTATTTTAATTTGCAACAAAACCATGCCGTTCCATTTATTTATCTTTACGACCCTATCTTTACGACCCACAATGAGTCATAGTCCAATCAATACCAAACGAAAAGAATAAACTGTTACTAGTCAATACATTTCTCTTTTAATAATTAACTAGTGGGATGAAAAGTGGTTTTAATTAATTGAATGAAATGCTGGCCACCCTCTTGTTTTATTTATACGAACCAAAAAAAAAATCTCAAATATTGAAATGGCTCATTAAAGTAAAGCATGTGGGGTGGTTGTTATGGTTTGTGTTTGAGTCCTGCTGGAACAACGAACAAGAATAGAGAAAAAAATACTCCGTATGAATAATTGGTGGCCCCATGATCAACACAATTCTCGGCCCACTATATGTATTAGTCCAACAACTAATTTGACGGAGACTCAAAAGGAATCCTAATGAAATGAAACAGATCACGAATAGCTGTCATGAATAATTTGTAAGTGGGGTTATGTAATTGGAAGTTGTCGATCATATCTTCAATTAAAAAGGCAAGCTTATAAGTTTGCAAATGGTTTCTAATAATTCAAGTGGGGGTTCGGTTTTTTTTAGGATATAGCACCGTATGTTTCATTCTTCCTCTACGACAAAACATATCAGACATCATCTCCCTCGTAAACGTCAAAAAATCACGTAATATAATAATGAAACGGGTCTAGCTAGTGGCCAATTTTCTTTATCAATTGCTTAAGCTATTACCTGTTCCATTATTGTGTACCCTTTAATTATGTAATCCACTAACTAAAAGTTAGTAAGTGGGGTATTATAGATTTGTGAATTGTCTGCTAATTAGGAAAAACAGTCGACCAAAAAGGAAATAAAAGAAGAACGCACTCACTTATCTTAGCTCATGGTTTGGTTGATGGTTTCCAAAGTTTGTTTCAAAAATAACCAAGAAATAGAAGTTAGGTTCGATCATAGCAGCTGAAATCATGAATTAAGGGATGTAGCAGTTAGTGGTTAAAAGTTGTTTGATTAAATGGGTCGGTGGTTGGCTTGTTTGTGGGTGTTCAACGACTGAAAACAGCAATCATGAAGCAACTTTTCAAATGGGTTTGGAAGTGTTGTTCGTTAAAGATGATAAAGGTGGTAATGGTTGTTAAAGTTAAACGTGTGATGGTTTCTATGGACAAAAGCAACACAGTAGGTGACAGTGGGATGGTTTTTTTAAGATGGTATTTGGCGGTTGTTAACGTTGGTGGAGATGGTGTTGATCAAATACTCATAAACGAAACCCAAGGTGGTTCGTGGTAGTGGTAACGGTGATTAGAGGTGACGGTTAGTTTGGTTGGGTGGTGAAGTGGTATTTCTTACGAAAAAGAAACAAGGAGAAAAAGTGATGGTTGCTGGGTTTGGCTTCGATTTTTTTAAAAAATAGAAGGGTAGTAACAACAACCTTATCGAATAGGTGTAGGGTGTTTGGTTTTTTTTTTAAAATCTCAATTGTAGTAAGAGATAGCCATAGTTAATAATGGGAGTGAAAAGTGTTTTATTTTTATCAATAACAATGAGTAATTCATTTGAGTTATAGCCCAATGATTCTCGACATCATATATTCGATCAGGAAAGATTTAAATAAAAGAAACATAAAAGTAGATGGAGAAAGGTAACAGATTTTGGATTTGTTGTAAAGATGAAACCTAATTTGTACGAATTTGACAATCATCAATAGAAGGACAATGACTCGAATCAAATTCTGAGCTGCCAAATCTATATATACAGTTTCTTTACATATTTGATATTAATAAATAATTAAATAGATTAATAATAATAATAATATTAATAATAATAATAATTTTATAAATAATAATAATAATAATTAATAATAATATTAACAATTATGAAAATGATTATAATCATCATTAACAATATAAATGCAAAATTGTATTTTTTTATATAATAATAACTTTATTTTATTTTATTTTATTTTACATAACTAATTCTACTAATAAATTTGTATTTTTATTATTTCACATTATTATTTATACACATATTTATATATATATATATTTATTGTCAACAATTGTTCGTGAATCGTCGGGATTTGTCAAAGGTCAAATGTATTCATGTAAACAGTTTCAAAATTTTGTAACTCAATATTACAGACTTTGCTTATCTTGTCGAAATCATATAAGATTTAAGTTTAAATTTTTGTCGGAAATTTCCGGGTCGTCACACCCTGGAATGATATTGAGCAAGTCTCAATGTCCTAATTCTGACTTGGAGTCAGCTACCATGAGTCGGACTCCATAAGCTTCAGCTATAGGATCGATCATGTATGTGATGATATGCACTAGGCCTGACGTGTCGTATGCACTAAGCATGACTAGTCGTTATCAGGCCAATCCTAGTGAAGCTCATTGGATAGCAGTCAAGAACATTCTAAAGTATCTTAGGAGGACTAAAGAGATGTTCTTGGTCTATGGTGGGAATGATGAGCTGAGCGTAAAAGGATACTCTGACGCTAGTTTCCAATCAGGTAGAGATGATTGCTCTTCACAATCAGAATTTGCACTTATGTTGAACGGTGGAGCCGTCACGTGTTACATTCGTCAATTTGTAGCAGAAAATGACATATTATTAAGTATAGTATACACGACTAAGAACTTGGCTGATCCTTTCACCAAGCCTTTGCCACAGACTAATAATGATGCTCATAGCATGTCTATTGGCATTCGTGTCATTAATGATAAAGTTTGATTGTATTTTTTATGTTAAGTTTGAAAATTTAAACATTGGGTAATAATATATGTTGTAATTGATCAGATGATAATATATTGAGATTATATTATACGCACGATGCGATCATTTCATTGTATATTATCATGTTTCATTTTGCATGTTTTAACTTCCAATGAATACTATTTCACAAACTTCCACAGTCGGTCATTCTCTAAGGAAGAAGAATTGAATTAAGGCTGCTATGAAGTGTAGTTGTGACAACCCGGAAATTTTCAACCAAATTTAAACTTTAATCTTTATATGTTTCCGACACGATAAGCAATATTTGTTAAGTTAAATTTCAAGAATTTTAAACTATGTTCATACATTCATTCAACCTCGACCAAGTTCCAACGATTCACGAACCATTAAATGAATATGATTATATATGTATATGTGTATATATATATTATAACTTGAAACGTAAATAAAATATTAGATTAAATACTTTATATGATTGTATTTGTTTCAAAATGTTTATCAATGGAATTAGAAGATAAGATCAAATGATTGAATTATCAGATATATTGAATTATGATTACAAGTCTCTGTTGAAAGGCCCACGTTGATTTGAGAAATCTTTCCATTTTAAAAATATTCGAAAAATGGTAAAGTAATTTATAAATAAGAACAAATTGTCAATCATTGAGAACTAGACAAAGGATGGTGGAAGATTGAATCTCATAAAGACTCGATTGATCTATTTAGTTTCAAACGTACAAAAACGTTTTCAGTATAAAAAGAACTTTATTATTAAAATGTATATAACTTTTATAAATATCTAGAACCACTTTTGACAACTCATTACTTAACTAGTATGATAAAGATAACGATATTTATATTTTATTTTATTAAATATATATAACGATTTAAATTAATATTATATATATTTATACGCGTATTATACGTACATAGTTTTATACTTTTACTATACTTAAACTTTACCTTTACTTTATTTTTACTTTACTTTAACTTTAATAATTCACTTTAATAATTCATACTTTAATAATTCACTTTAATAATTCATACTTTAATAATTCACTTTAATAATTCATACTTTAATAATTCATACTTTAATAATTCACTTTAATAATTCAAAAATCTATTATAAATAGAATTCAATAGGTTTCATTATTTCATAGAAACTTGAAAATATTTTTCTCTAAACTCTCTCAATCGATTTACATATATATATTTACTCCGTATTATTTCAAGATATTATTAGTATACATAAAATATTACGATGGAGTGCTGTCCGAGTGATTTCGAATTTTCTTTTCGAGTAGGATAGGATTAAGGAAATTATGGGTTATAGCTATGGATGTTATTGAGTATGGTTCATGGGTATGCTCGTGAGGTCAATATAGTGTTTATCATTTCTGTTGCGTCTACGTACCTTTCCTGCAATATTGAATCTCAATATTGATACGTGAGTACTCATAATTTAACTTTTACATACTAATAGTGTATCCCTGACTAGTGCTCGAGTATTTAGGATTATGCATGCTTGTACTTTTGATATTGCCCTTAGACAGGTTAGGTTGAATCTTGAATTAGTTACATTTGCGGTTGAGATAAGGTATAAGATATGAATGTCCTTGGAAAGCTAGCGAAAAATTAAGAACTTTTCCTTTAGATATCGAATGGTTTCGATGAACGGATTAGAAGTTATAATCAATTGAATTTTCGATATTTTTATTAAAAATGATTATTATTATCGTCATTTTTATCGTCGTTCTAGTTTTATCTTATTACTATCATTATTATTATCTTTATCAATAAAAGGGATTTATCATTAAAAATTGTTATTTTTTTATTATTACTATCGTTATTATCGTTAAAGTTATAATTAGTATTATTATTATTATCCAATTATTATTATTATTATTATTATTATTATTATTATTATTATTATTATTATTATTATTATTATTATTATTATTATTATTATTATTATTATTATTATTATTATTATTAGTATTATTATTATTATCATTAATAATATATATATATATATATCATTATTTAAAAATGGTTATTGTTATTGTTATTATTATTATTACTATATTATCATTAAGATAATTATTAGTATTATCGTTAATAATGTTATAGTAACTATCATTATTAATATTAGTGTAATTAAAAAAATATTTGTAACACCTAATTATTTTGATTACTATTATTATCATTATTATGAACACGATATAAAAGACGATTAAAAGCTATTAAATGAAACGATTAGGAAATAATGAGTAAGAGTATCATGGTAAAATTAAAATATTATAAGATATTGATTTAGATAAAATTATTGTTCTTATTATTTTTATCATTACTATTATTATTAAAAGTATCGTTAGTATTAAAACTATCATTTTAACAAAAATTATCATTTTAATAGAAATTTTATTGTTATTATAAAATATCATTATTATTATTATATTAAATAGAATTATTATTTTAAAGATAATATTAAAAATTATCGTAAATATTAAAGTTATCATAATTAGAATTATCGTTTTATCATAATGTCATCTTAGTAATTATAAATATTGATATTTTTATAATAATAATTATTATTACAAAATAATACAACTTTTACTTACTATCATTATAGATATTATTTTATCAAATAAATATGTGATACAAACATATTTTACTACGTGTAATAACTTACTTTAATAATACCTATCATGTTATCTTTATGATATTAAATGAACCCTATAAATTTTATTACTTAATATATATAAAAGTATATTTTATTATATAAATTTAATATAAAATTTTTATTTATTAATAAATAAATTATATTATTTACTCTAATAAATCTTTTAAAAATATTTAAAAATATTTAAAAATATAAAACGACGATATTTAAACTATATATTAATCATGTATAGATTTTTGGAAATTATTTTGAGTCAAATTTACTTTTGTTGACTTTTACATATTAGTCTCGAGCATTAGGATTGTGGTACACTATGACTTGACCTAATTTGTTAGACAAATATTGACCAACACATAAATATATATAATCAATTTAGGTTCGTGAATCCGAGGCCAACCTTGCACTTATTCAATGACGTTATATGTATTTTTACTACGAAATACAGTATGGTGAGTTTCATTTGCCTTTTTACCCTTTATATTTTTGGAACTGAGAATACATGCGCTTTTATAAATGTTTGACGAAATAGACACAAGTAATTGAAACTACATTCTATGGTTGAATTATCGAAATCAAATATGCCCCATTTTATTAAAGTCTGGTAATCTAAGAATTAGGGAACAGACACCCTAATTGACGCGAATCCTAAAGATAGATCTATTGGGCCTAACAAACCCCATCCAAAGTACCGGATGCTTTAGTACTTCGAAATTTATATCATGTCCGAAGGAGGATCCCGGAATGATAGGGGATATTCTTATATGTATCTAGTTAATGTCGGTTACCAGGTGTTCACCATATGAATGATTATTTTTTGTCTCTAAACATGGGACGTATATTTATAAGATCTGGAAATGAAATTCTTGTGGTCTATTAAAATGATGGAAATAAATGATTATGATAAACTAATGAACCCACCAACCTTTTGGTTGACACTTTAAAGCATGTTTATTCTCAGGTGTTAAAGAAATCTTCCGCTGTGCATTTGCTCATTTTAAAGATATTACTTGGAGTCTTTCATAGCATATTTCAAAGAACGTTGCATTCGAGTCATTGAGCTCATCAAAGATTATTATTAAATCAATTTATAGTTGGATAGTGGATATTATGAAATTGTATGCATGCCTATCAATTTTCGATGTAAAGAAAGTTTGTCTTTTAAAAACGAATGCAATGTTTGTAAAATGTATCATATAGAGGTCAAATACCTCGCAATGTAATCAACTATTGTGAATCGTTTATAATGTATATGAACGGGTCCTTTCAGTTGGTATCAGAGCGGTGGTCTTAGCGAACCAGGTCTGCATTAGTGTGTCTAACTGATAAGTCGATAGGATGCATTAGTGAGTCTGGACTTCGACCGTGTCTGCATGTCAAAAGTTTTGCTTATCATTTTGTGTCGAAAATTAACTACTTATCATCCTCAGAAAATTACCTGCTTATCATTTTTAGTCTAAGACACGTCTTGCTGCATTGATTGCATGAATAGTGTATAGACAAAAATTCATATCTTAGCATATCTGCTAAATCATATCTTATCGTATCTGTTACTTTAAACTTTGCCTGACATATCCCGCAAAGTCCTCCGTAATCTACGAAATCTTTTTATTTATATATATATATATATATATATATATATATTCTATGTAATTAGAATACCATCCGTTAGCCAAAATCATTTCATAAAAAAAAATCCTTTATCCAATCGTACGAAATGGAATTCGTCATCAGTTCAAGTCACTCAGATTCCGAAATGGAATCCCATTCAAGCTCTGAAAGCAGTGTGACCGGAATAGATCAACCAATCAGTCATCACCTATTCTGGATGAATTGGGGATGGGTTCGTAGCCTCCTCAATCATTGGAGACAAGAAGAAGGTGATCCCTTCCATCCACCACATTGCCCTCTTGACGAAGAACCTGAAGCACTTACCGACGAACCTGTCCGAAACACCATTTTCTCGCTCATTTCTAGAGTATCTCGTCACGATTATATATTACATCAAATTTTAGATTTTATTTATCCGCTCGTCCGAACCGACAATCACCCCAGTGTAATAGAAGAAGTCAATGAGCTTCGCGCTCGAGTAGTGGCTTTGGAGAATATGGTGCAGAGATTACAAACATCAGCAGCAGCATCAGCAGCATAACCAGTACCACCATCATCAACGCCAACAGTACCATTACCACCTCCAACCACAACCGCGTCGTAAACCTCAACTTTACAATCTGTCCAACGAGCATCAACGTCATACGCACCATAGATACCAAGGAGTACCAACAACAATAACCGACGAAGTATTAATTCATAACTTCATTGGAGAAACATTCCGCGGTGATTATGTAATCTCTAAAGTCTTAGAGATTATCTAATCTTGCCCTAACCATAAATCAGTTAAGCGAACCAAAATGATAGAAGGAAGAGTAGAAACCCTGACAAAAATGGTGTGTGATTAACAAGCTAAACTTGCTTTACCAACAGCATCAACAGTACCGTCAGCGTTACCAGCATCGTCAGTACAGTCAACATCTGAATCAACAACACCGATAACATCACAAACTCCGTCAGTTTAAGAATCACTGTGGACATCATTACGAATCAATAACGTGTATATTGTATCAACGAGTTATGAAGAATTAACTCATTCCCTCTGAAGAAATTATATGTATATTATATATATATATATATATTGAAATAAATCTTTCCGTGCTAAGCTATTGTGTGTGAATCTTAACTACTCGGTTAATTCATATTACAAATATGCAATAATGTACGTCCTTCGGCCGCAACTTAACCAGCATTAACTACAATCTCTATCGCAATTCAACAAATTCCAATTCATAATAAATCAAGTATATATTTGATTTTACACTTTCATCATCGATGTACCCGAAACTTTTCAGATAACATCATTCGTACTTTGCGAAATTCACATGAATTCCACGAACCGAACATCATACATCAACAAATAACGAAGTATTGATTCATAATTTCAATGTCATTAAAGAAATACTGCGTAAAAGTTATGTACTTTTTAAAGCCTTTAGGGATCATTCAATTCTAGTTTCAACCGTAAATCAAATGAGTTTAATTTAACATTAACTCATTAAATCTATGTTACATCTAAAGAAAATATACATATATATATTTTCATAAAGACTGTAATAAAATTCTTTTGTACAAAATATTAATTGTGAATTTTTTTTAACGGGTAGGTAATACCCGAGAGATATATAAATTCACAATTAATATGTTACATTCTTCGAATCTGATTCAGCAAATCATCCATTATACTCCCTACTTTCACAACAATATACATTCTTTTATAGAAATCAAAACAACCATACTCATTCAAAATTTAATTACATATTCTGATTTTGAAATCTCAAAATTCAACTTGAGATATGACCAAAATCATCACTCTTAGATCCTTACATCTTTCACAAGCTATATTTTGATTTCAAAACTGTGTTAGAACATCAGATGTATGTTAACGATTACAATCTGTGTTCAAACCCTTCGAAAATTTCTGAAGACACTTCGAATGATGAGCAATCGAGATGATGATCCAACCACATGTTACCCACAGTTATGTACCCGAAAAACTCTTGAAACCAAAGTAAAAGTTTAAACAACGTATCCGCATCAGATTCTTTGACATTTATTAGAAAAAATAACTTTGCGACTCCTATTCAAAGTAGCCAGTTTTGTCACAGCTCCAGCAAGTCAACTTCGACTTTTCAGTCAGACTAACCTTATTATAACCTTGAGATATACACCATCGTTACCAGGGAACCTTTTACATTCCACCACATTATTAGCAGATGTACCAACAACTTCATTACCCTTTGACTTTAGCCTCTCCAAAAAGTCATTATAATTATTCATTGAAACCCCATCATTTACTCATTCACATCTTGTAATGAGAATTGCCTTACGAATCATTGTGAATTAGCAATCAATATTTTGAAATCTCGCAGCATGTCTACGCCAACAGTTATATGTGTATATATAACGTCTATCTTCTGGACTTAATTTGAATGTGAAGTTTCTGAAAAACACTCCGAACTACGAATTGGTTCTCCGAAAATGGAAAAAATGATGATGAAGCAGCAAAAACTATAAACGACTTTAAACGGTAAAAGCTGGATGATAATGATGAAGTGTGCTGGCAAAACGCAGAAAAAGAGAAGTTTTGGAACTGGAAAATGGATTGAGCAAAGTAGGAAGGAGGAGACTGAACCTGACTTCAAAGGATCCAAATGATTCAGTACCTGCTGAAGTCATTAACGAATACCTTGCTCCTGACTCTAACCCCCTGCGGACAATATTCTTCATCATCCTCTGATATTAGAAATTCTAAAATATCATCATATCTTTCATTATAAATATCCTCCATATTTCTGAAGATATTTTCTTAATTTTTCTTATTTGAAATCATTTACCTCTTCGCACTATCTGTATTACATCATAAAAGAAACTATTTTAGTTTCTAAATTCTGAAATATTCAAGTTTAAAATAGGAATATTTTGAAGTAGTGTTGGGAACTGAAGCATGAATTAGTATAATATAATGACACTTGATCAATGTGATTATATTACAGTAAGTCATGCTGAGTTTCTAAATGGAACGTGATGATTCACAGATCATAACATCATCATGTGCCATGTTATAGACTCTTGTATTCTATTTAACCTCTAAAATATCAAGAAAATATTTCTTGATGATTCGGCCTTTTCCAAGGTATTCTAGTAATTTGACAAGTCAAGATCGTGCCATCACAATTTCCTTCCTAGAACATTAACAATGTTCATTCCGAAATTCATATCTGTGAATTCTAGACCATTACAAGCGGTGCTTAATCGCAAGAAGAAGAAACGAAAGGACAAAACTCTGAAATAGAAATTGGGGTATTGTGACGACCCGGAAATTTCTGACCAAATTTAAACCTAACTTTTATATGTTTCCGACACGATAAGCAGAATTTGTAATGTTGAATCTCAAAAAGTTTGGAACTACATTCATGTAATCAATTACCCTTTGAACGTGTTCGACGATTCACGAACAATTATGTGTATATAGATATGTATATATAATATATAATAACTGAAAACATTAACAAAGTATTTGATATATATGATACTTTACATGAACGTATTTGTTTCGATATATTTATCAACAGAATTAAGAGATAATATCAAATGATTGAATTATCAGATACATTATGATATGATTACGGGCCAATGTTATGAGGTCCACTGTGATTTAAGAAATCTATTCTTTTTGACAATATTCGGAAAATGGTAAAGTGATCTATAAGTAAGAACGTGGAGTGTAAATAACTTAGGTGTTGGATATCGACAAGTTAAGTAACTCGACATTTTTCATTAAGATGATTTCATACGTTTATTAAACCTTTGGACTTTATCCCATGCTTCACCAACAGACTCTAATTTAAAAACTTGAAACCTATTATGAATATATATAATTTTACTTTTCTAAAATGTTTTATGATATAACAATTTAAATTAATATTAAATATATTTATACGCGTATTATACGTACATAGTTTTATACTTTTACTATACTTTAACTTTACCTTTACTTTACTTTTACTTTACTTTTACTTTACTTTAACTTTAATAATTCACTTTAATAATTCACTTTAATAATTCATACTTTAATAATTTACTTTAATAATTCATACTTTAATAATTCACTTTAATAATTCATACTTTAATAATTCACTTTAATAATTTATACTTTAATAATTCACTTTAATAATTCATACTTTAATAATTCACTTTAATAATTCAAAAATCTATTATAAATAGAATTCAATAGGTTTCATTATTTCATAGAAACTTGAAAATATATTTCTTTAAACTCTCTCAATCGAATTACATATATATATTTACTTGGTATTATTTCAAGATATTATTAGTATACATAAAATACTACGACAGAGTTATATTCAGACGATTTCAAAATAAGTTTTCAAACGGGATAGAGCTAAGGAAATTATGGGTTATAGCTATGGAGGTTATGGGTATTGTTCAAGGGTATTGCTCGTGAGGTCAACCTAACGTTTATCATTTTCGTTGCGTCTACGTACTTTCCTGCAATATTGAATCACAATATTGATACGTGAGCATTCATATCTTATCTTTTATATATTAATAGTGTATCCCTGACTAGTGCTCGAGTATATATGATTATGCATGTTTGTATGCTTAGTTTCGTCATTAAATAGTTTATGATAAATCACAAATTTGATACATATGCTACTGAGATAAGGTATATGATATGCATGTCGTTGAAAAGCTAAAGAAAAATTAATAACTTTTCATTTAGAAATCGTGTGGGTTCAATGAACGGATTAAAAGATATGGTCAAATGAATTATTATTAATTTTAATATTTATTACTAAAAATTAATATTTTTATTGAAACTATCATTTTATTATTTTTATCATTATTATTATTATCAATATTATTTAATCAAATAAATATGCGTATAAAGATATTTTTACCACACGTAATATAATTACATTAATAATACATACCACTATATTTTTATGATATTAAGTGAATTTTATAAATTTTATTACTTGAGATATATAAAAGTATATTTTTATCATATATGAATTTAAATATAAATTTTTATTTATTAATAAATGACTTGTATTATTTAGTATAATAAGATCTGATAAATATATTTAAATATATAAAACGACTATATATAAGTTATATAATAAACATGTATAGATTTTGGAAGTCATTTTGGGTCAAGTTGACTTTTGTTGACTTTTGCATGTCGGTCTCGAGCATTAGGATTGTGATACACTATGACTTGACCTAAATTGTTAGACAGATATTGACCAACATATAAATATATATACTTAATATAGGTTCGTGAATCCGAGACAAACCCTGCACTTGTTCAGTGCCGTCATATACATAATTGCTACGAAATACAGTATTGTGAGTTTCATTTGCTCCCTTTTTAATTGCTTTTGCAATATATATTTTTGGGCTGAGAATACATGCGCTGTTTTATAAATGTTTTACGAAATAGACACAAGTACTAAAACTAATTTTACGTGGGTTTAATCCAGAAATATACCCTTAGCTTGGTAACATTAAGCTACTTGTCTATGTACGGTAGGCGCGAATCCTAAAGATAGATCTATTGGGCCTGACAAACCCCATCCTGACTATGGGATGCTTTAGTACTTCGAGGTTATATTAAACACACCTGATCTGGTGTACTTCAGAGGGTAAAACATGAGCGTTAAGGCTTGTTACCGGGTGCCTACAACTTATAGAATACTTTTATACACTTGCGAGTGTACATATATTTATAAACAGAAATCTTGTGGTCTATTACTATTACGGAAATGATTGATTATGATAAACTAATGAACTCACCAACCTTTTGGTTGACACTTTAAAGCATGTTTATTCTCAGGTATTAAAGAAATCTTCCGCTGTGCATTAGCTCATTTTAAGGATATTATTTGGAGTCATTCATGACATACTTTGAAAGACGTTGCATTCGAGTCGTTGAGTTCATCAAGATTAATATTAAGTCAATTATAGTTGGATGTAATATGAAATGGTATGGATGCCGTCAATTTTAGATGTAAAGAAAGTTTGTCTTTTAAAAACGAATGCAATGTTTGTAAAACGTATCATATAGAGGTCAAATACCTCGCGATTTAATCAACTATTGTGAATCGTTTATAATGTATATGAACGGGTCCTTTCAGTTGGTATCAGAGCGGTGGTCTTAGCGAACCAGGTCTTGCATTAGTGTGTCTAACTGATAGTTGTTAAGATGCATTAGTGAGTCTGGACTTCGACCGTGTCTGCATGTCAAAAGTTTTGCTTATCATTTTTAGTCGAAAATCATCTACTTACCATCCTTAGGAAATTACCTGCTTATCATTCTTAAGTCTAGACGCATTTTCCTACATTTATTGCATAATAATGTATAAACGAATTCTTATCTTAGCATATCTGTTACTGTGAACTTTGATTGACATCTTTCAAAGATTCCTCCGTAATTTATGGGATTTTGGTATTATATATACATATGTAAATTATGTATTGAAGAATACCAAATCTAAATTCTACAATCTATTTCATACCAAAAATTCTTTCCCTGATCATACAAGATGGATCCCTCAACCAGTTCGAGTTCCTCGGATTCCGACAGCTATGCCGATATGGATTTTCACATGAGCTCCGAAAGCAGCGTGACCGGAATGGATCAACCAATTAGCCATCATCTGTTTTGGATAAATTGGGGATGGGTTCGTAATCTACTTCACCATTGGAGACAAGAAGAAGGTGATCCCTTTCATCCACCACATTGCCCTCTTGGCAATGAACCTGAAGCACTTACCGGCGAACCTGTCCGAAACACCATTTTCTCTCTCATTTCCAGAGTATCTCGTCATGATTATATACTACACCAAATTCTAGATCATATCTATCCACTCGTCCGAACCGACAATCACCCCGGTGTAATAGAAGAAGTCAACGAGCTTCGCGCTCGGGTAGTGGCTTTGGAGAATATGGTGCAAAGGTTACAAACACCAGCAGCATAACCAGTACCACCATCAACAACATCAACAGTACCATTACCACCACCAACAATAACCACATCGCAAACCTCAACTTCACAATCTGTCCCACGAGCATCGACGTCATACGCCATGTAGATACCAAGAAATACCACAACGATGAAGTATTGATTCATAACTTCATTGGAGAAACATTCTACGACGATTATGTAATTTCTAAAGTTTAGAAATTATCTATCCTAGCCTTAACGATAAATCAAATGAGTTTAATTTAATATTAACTCATTAAATCTATATTACATCTGAAGAAATATAACATATATATTTCCATAAAGACTGTAATAAAATTCTTTTGTATAAAATATTAATTGTGAATTTTTTTTAACGGGTAGGTAATACCCGAGAGATATATAAATTCACAATTAATATGTTACATTCTTCGAATCTGATTCAACAAATCATCCATTATACTCCCTACTTTCACAACAATATACATTCTTTTATAGAAATCAAAACAACCATACTCATTCAAAATCTAATTACATATTCTGATTTTGAAATCTCAGAATTCGATTCAAGATATAACTGAAATCATCACTCTTAGATTTCTACATCTTTCAAAACTATACTTTGACTTCAAAACTGTCCTAGAACCTCATTTCTATTCATGGAACTCACAAAAATATTTGTATCATTCAAAATCTTAGAACATCATATGTATATTAACAATTACAATATGTGTTCAAACACTTCGAAATTCTTAAAGACATACGAGATGATGATCCAACCACACATTACCCACTGTCATGCACCTGAAAAGCTCTCGAAACAAAAGTTATAGTTTAACACGTATCCGTGTCAGATCCTTTGATATTTATTACCAAATATAATGCTTCAATCTCTTTCCAAAATAGACAGTTTTGTCATAGCTTCAACAAATCACCTTCATTTGTTTATACGAATAAACCTTATTATAACAATTACCCCTTCATCATTGTTACCGGGAACCTTTTATATCTCGCCACATTAGCAGTAAACTTATCAACAACTTCATTAACCTTCGACTTAAGCCTCTCCGAAAAGCCACTATACTTATTCATTAAAACCCCATCATGTACTCACCTACATCCTGCAACAATAATTGTCACACCAACTACTGGGAATTAGCAATCAGTATTTTGAATTTCGCAACAATTTTACGTCAAAAGTTATATGTATACATATAACGTCTATCTCCTAGACTTACATACTTCGAATGTGAATTTTCTGAAAAACATCCCAAACTATGAACTAGTTCTCCGAAATTGGAAAAATGCTGATGAAGCAGCAAAAACTGTAAACAAATTTAACAGTCAAAAGTTTGATGATAAAGAATAGTATGGTGGTAAAGCTAAGAAAAAGAGAAGGTTTGAAACTGGAAAACGGATTGAGCAGACCATGAAGGAGGCTGTAGACAAATCATAAAGACTAAACCTGCCTTCAAAGGATCCAAATGATTCAGTGTCTACTGAAATCGTTAGCAAACAGCTTACTTCTTATTCTAAACCTTCACAGACAAATCTTCTTCATCATCCATCTATGTTAAGAATTCTAAGATATCGTCGTATCTTTTATTATAAATATCTTCGATATTCCTGAAGATATTTTTACAACTATTCTTATCCGAAATCTTCTATCGATTCGCAATATCAGCGTTACAACATAAAAAGAAACTGTGTTAGTTTCTAAATTCTGAAGAAAAAAAAAATTCGAATTTAAAATAGGAATGTTTTTGAAGTAGTGTTGGGAACTGAAGCATGAGTTAGTATAATATAATGACACTTGATCAATGTGATTATATTACAGTAAGTCATACTGAGTTTCTAATGGAACGTGATGATTCACAGAACATACCGTCATCATGTACTATTTACACGACTCTTACATTCTACCCAATTTCCAAACATATTAAGAACATATCATCTTGATAGCTCTATATTTTTGGATATTCTGGTAATTTTCCAAATCAAGATCGTGCCATTACGATTTTCTTCTTGGAACATTAACTATGTTCATCCAAAAATTCATATCTACAAATTCTGGACCATTATCCGCTTGACTTAAGGTCGGGAAGAGAAAACGAAAGCATGAAGCTCCGAAATATAATGGAGAATATAAAGTCCGATAACAACCCCGAAATTACAAACCTAGTATATCAATGCGTATAGCAATATAAAGACACGGGAGAATGAAAAACACAATAACCCCAAGGTAATGGTAGAAGAAAATAACTTCCTCCGGTGGTAGATGAAAAAGAAGAATGACAGATATGAAAGTTAAGAGTATATCAAGAATCAATACTGGATGAAGCATATTAACGAATGCTTTAAAGTATGAATTGGGGAGAAATACTAGAAGGTGTGAGCTGTGGAAATAAAGAAACGAAGGGGGTGGATTTATAGTAAAATATCAGACAGAGAAATCGAGACAGATTATCGCATTTAATCAAATAAGATCCTGATTTCCTTAATCGCCCAAGAACCAAATCTTATTGCAAATATTTTCTTAAATTCCATGAATTCCAGAAATCAATCATAACTACATCATCGGTTAAAACGAATATACGTTTACTCATTTCACTCTCTTGTGATAGCTTCACTTATACTCTTCGCGTAATCAAATCATTTTATCTATATTACTCAATGATGATAAAACTATATTTATAAACTCATATTCGTCATGAAAACATTTTTAAAGTTAGCCATGACGACCTCGATCAAATTTCGGGACGAAATTTCTTTAACGGGTAGGTACTGTGACGACCCGGAAATTTCCGACCAAATTTAAACCTAACTTTTATATGTTTCCGACACGATAAGCAGAATTTGTAATGTTGAATCTCAAAAAGTTTGGAACTACATTCATGTAATCAATTACCCTTTGAACGTGTTCGACGATTCACGAACAATTATGTGTATATAGATATGTATATATAATATATAATAACTGAAAACATTAACAAAGTATTTGATATATATGATACTTTACATGAACGTATTTGTTTCGATATATTTATCAACAGAATTAAGAGATAATATCAAATGATTGAATTATCAGATACATTATGATATGATTACGGGCCAATGTTATGAGGTCCACTGTGATTTAAGAAATCTATTCTTTTTGACAATATTCGGAAAATGGTAAAGTGATCTATAAGTAAGAACGTGGAGTGTAAATAACTTAGGTGTTGGATATCGACAAGTTAAGTAACTCGACATTTTTCATTAAGATGATTTCATACGTTTATTAAACCTTTGGACTTTATCCCATGCTTCACCAACAGACTGTAATTTAAAAACTTGAAACCTATTATGAATATATATAATTCTACTTTTCTAAAATGTTTTATGATATAACGATTTAAATTAATATTAAATATATTTATACGCGTATTATACGTACATAGTTTTATACTTTTACTATACTTTAACTTTACCTTTACTTTACTTTTACTTTACTTTTACTTTACTTTAATTTTAATAATTCACTTTAATAATTCACTTTAATAATTCATACTTTAATAATTCACTTTAATAATTCATACTTTAATAATTCACTTTAATAATTCATACTTTAATAATTCACTTTAATAATTCATACTTTAATAATTCACTTTAATAATTCATACTTTAATAATTCACTTTAATAATTCAAAAATCTATTATAAATAGAATTCAATAGGTTTCATTATTTCATAGAAACTTGAAAATATATTTCTCTAAACTCTCTCAATCGAATTACATATATATATTTACTTGGTATTATTTCAAGATATTATTAGTATACATAAAATACTACGACAGAGTTATATTCAGACGATTTCAAAATAAGTTTCCAAACGGGATAGAGCTAAGGAAATTATGGATTATAGCTATGGAGGTTATGGGTATTGTTCAAGGGTATTGCTCGTGAGGTCAACCTAACGTTTATCATTTTCGTTGCGTCTACGTACTTTCCTGCAATATTGAATCACAATATTGATACGTGAGCATTTATATCTTATCTTTTATATATTAATAGTGTATCCCTGACTAGTGCTCGAGTATATATGATTATGCATGTTTGTATGCTTAGTTTCGTCATTAAATAGTTTATGATAAATCACAAATTTGATACATATGCTACTGAGATAAGGTATATGATATGCATGTCGTTGAAAAGCTAAAGAAAAATTAATAACTTTTCATTTAGAAATCGTGTGGGTTCAATGAACGGATTAAAAGATATGGTCAAATGAATTATTATTAATTTTAATATTTATTACTAAAAATTAATATTTTTATTGAAACTATCATTTTATTATTTTTATCATTATTATTATTATCAATATTATTTAATCAAATAAATATGCGTATAAAGATATTTTTACCACACGTAATATAATTACATTAATAATACATACCACTATATTTTTATGATATTAAGTGAATTTTATAAATTTTATTACTTGAGATATATAAAAGTATATTTTTATCATATATGAATTTAAATATAAATTTTTATTTATTAATAAATGACTTGTATTATTTAGTATAATAAGATCTGATAAATATATTTAAATATATAAAACGACTATATATAAGTTATATAATAAACATGTATAGATTTTGGAAGTCATTTTGGGTCAAGTTGACTTTTGTTGACTTTTGCATGTCGGTCTCGAGCATTAGGATTGTGATACACTATGACTTGACCTAAATTGTTAGACAGATATTGACCAACATATAAATATATATACTTAATATAGGTTCGTGAATCCGAGACAAACCCTGCACTTGTTCAGTGCCGTCATATACATAATTGCTACGAAATACAGTATTGTGAGTTTCATTTGCTCCCTTTTTAATTGCTTTTGCAATATATATTTTTGGGCTGAGAATACATGCGCTGTTTTATAAATGTTTTACGAAATAGACACAAGTACTAAAACTAATTTTACGTGGGTTTAAACCAGAAATATACCCTTAGCTTGGTAACATTAAGCTACTTGTCTATGTACGGTAGGCGCGAATCCTAAAGATAGATCTATTGGGCCTGACAAACCCCATCCTGACTATGGGATGCTTTAGTACTTCGAGGTTATATTAAACACACCTGATCTGGTGTACTTCAGATGGTAAAACATGAGCGTTAAGGCTTGTTACCGGGTGCCTACAACTTATAGAATACTTTTATACACTTGCTAGTGTACATATATTTATAAACAGAAATCTTGTGGTCTATTACTATTACGGAAATGATTGATTATGATAAACTAATGAACTCACCAACCTTTTGGTTGACACTTTAAAGCATGTTTATTCTCAGGTATTAAAGAAATCTTCCGCTGTGCATTAGCTCATTTTAAGGATATTATTTGGAGTCATTCATGACATACTTTGAAAGACGTTGCATTCGAGTCGTTGAGTTCATCAAGATTAATATTAAGTCAATTATAGTTGGATGTAATATGAAATGGTATGCATGCCGTCAATTTTAGATGTAAAGAAAGTTTGTCTTTTAAAAACGAATGCAATGTTTGTAAAACGTATCATATAGAGGTCAAATACCTCGCGATTTAATCAACTATTTTGAATCGTTTATAATGTATATGAACGGGTCCTTTCAGGTATAAATTGCAGAAAATAAAAGAGAGCATTAACTGTGAATGATAATGATTATAGAAGACAGAAGCAGAGACTTTGAAAAATAAGGGAACATATAAAGCCCAACGACAAACCAGAAATTATAAACCATATATATCGATGCATATAGCAATATAAAGACACAGGAGAACTAGAAACACTATAAACCCAAGAGTATAGTAGAAGTAAATAGATTCTTCCGGCGGTAGATGAAAAAGAAGAATGACCGATATGAAAGTTAGAAGTATATCGAGAATCAGAACTGGATGGAGCATATTGATGAATACTTTAAAATATGAGTTGAGGGGGAAAGAATAGAAGGTGATGAAACATGACTAGGAACTTAGAAACAACAGAATTAACTCACACAATGGCGGAATAAGTGAATCAAACCCTCTAGTGAATAGGTTAAGTTTTTTTTTTTTGATTAATTTAGTCAAACCACAACTAAATCTAGTGTGATTAGATCAACACCTAGAGCTATTATTCACCACCTGGGTGATTTGGACTGAGAGAGAATCGGAGGAGCTCACTAGATCTGAGTGTGTGTAACAAATGAGAGGCATAACCTAAAATGAAGAACATAAGACTTTATATACCCCTGCTGTTGACTCACCCATACGATTCATTCATCACACGTACGAGTTGGCTTCATCAGCCGCACGGGTGATCACTCACTCGTGTCTTCTCATTTAGGTTGTAATTGTGACTTAGCTCAGCATCAACCGTGCGTATGAGCTTGTCAGCCGTACTAGTGAGGCTTCACTCGTACGTCTGACTAAGTCTAACATAGTCAAACATCTAAATCTCGTTCCTGCAGTTCCTGTAACCACATACAAACACGGATAGGATAATAACGAGCAATCATGGTGGCCTGTAAACTGTTGTACCTGTAATGAACGTGGGTAGATGTCTAGGTACTTGCATAAAATGCATTAACAGAAGGTGTGAGTTGTAAGGAAACGAAGGAGGTAAATTTATAAGAAAATCTCTGACAGAACAATTAAAATGGACGATCGCATTTAAAGCGGATCCTAATTCCCTTGATTACCGGAGAGTCAAATCTTATTAAGAAGATTTTCTTCAAATCCCTTGAAATCTGGGAATCAATCATATCTACGTCAAATAATAAGATGAATCTACACTTACTCATTTCACTCTTCTATGTTAGCTTCATTCGTACTCTTCATATAAATGGATTGTTTATCTAAATTATTCGCTGATGATAAAACTCTAATTTTCAGCCCGTATGCATCATGAAAACATACTTATTATCATTCACGACCTTTCCACTCAAATTTCGGGACGAAATTTCTTTAACGGGTAGGTACTGTGACAACCCGGAAATTTCCAACCAAATTTAAACTTTAATCTTTATATGTTTCCGACACGATAAGCAATATTTGTTAAGTTAAATTTCAAGAATTTTAAACTATGTTCATACATTCATTCAACCTCGACCAAGTTCCAACGATTCACGAACCATTAAACGAATATGATTATATATGTATATATGTATATATATTATAACTTGAAACGTAAACAAAATATTAGATTAAATACTTTATATGATTGTATCTGTTTCAAAATGTTTATCAATGGAATTAGAAGGTAAGATCAAATGATTGAATTATCAGATATATTGAATTATGATTACAAGTCTCTGTTGAAAGGCCCACGTTGATTTGAGAAATCTTTCCATTTTAAAAATATTCGGAAAATGGTAAAGTGATTTATAAATAAGAACAAATTGTCAATCATTGAGAACTAGACAAAGGATGGTGAAAGATTGAATCTCATAAAGACTCGATTGATCTATTTAGTTTCAAATGTACAAAAACGTTTTCAGTATAAAAAGAACTTTATTATTAAAACGTATATAACTTTTATAAATATCTAGAACCACTTTTGACAACTCATTACTTAACTAGTATGATAAAGATAATGATATTTATATTTTATTTTATTAAATATATATAACGATTTAAATTAATATTATATATATTTATACGCGTATTATACGTACATAGTTTTATACTTTTACTATACTTAAACTTTACCTTTACTTTATTTTTACTTTACTTTAACTTTAATAATTCACTTTAATAATTCATACTTTAATAATTCACTTTAATAATTCATACTTTAATAATTCACTTTAATAATTCATACTTTAATAATTCACTTTAATAATTCATACTTTAATAATTCACTTTAATAATTCAAAAATCTATTATAAATAGAATTCAATAGGTTTCATTATTTCATAGAAACTTGAAAATATTTTTCTCTAAACTCTCTCAATTGATTTACATATATATATTTACTCCGTATTATTTCAAGATATTATTAGTATACATAAAATATTACGATGGAGTGCTGTTCGAGTGATTTCAAAATTGTTTTTCGAGTAGGATAGGATTAAGGAAATTATGGGTTATAGCTATGGAGGTGATTGAGTATGGTTCATGGGTATGCTCGTGAGGTCAATATAGTGTTTATCATTTCTGTTGCGTCTACGTACCTTTCCTGCAATATTGAATCTCAATATTGATACGTGAGTACTCATAATTTAACTTTTACATATTAATAGTGTATCCCTGACTAGTGCTCGAGTATTTAGGATTATGCATGCTTGTACTTTTGATATTGCCCTTAGACAGGTTAGGTTGAATCTTGAATTAGTTACACTTGCGGTTGAGATAAGGTATAAGATATGCATGTCCTTGGAAAGCTAGCGAAAAATTAAGAACTTTTCCTTTAGATATCGAATGGTTTCGATGAACGGATTAGAAGTTATAATCAATTGAATTTTCGATATTTTTATTAAAAATGATTATTATTATCGTCGTTTTTATCGTCGTTCTAGTTTTATCTTATTACTATCATTATTATTATCTTTATCAATAAAAGGGATTTATCATTAAAAATTGTTATTTTTTTATTATTACTATCGTTATTATCGTTAAAGTTATAATTAGTATTATTATTATTATCCAATTATTATTATTATTATTATTATTATTATTATTATTATTATTATTATTATTATTATTATTATTATTATTATTAGTATTATTATTATTATCATTAATAATATATATATATATATATATATATATATATATATATATATATATATATATATATATATATATATATATCGTTATTTAAAAATGGTTATTGTTATTGTTATTATTATTATTACTATATTATCATTAAGATAATTATTAGTATTATCGTTAATAATGTTATAGTAACTATCATTATTAATATTAGTGTAATTAAAAAAATATTTGTAACACCTAATTATTTTGATTACTATTATTATCATTATTATGAACACGATATAAAAGACGATTAAAAGCTATTAAACGAAACGATTAGGAAATAATGAGTAAGAGTATCATGATGAAATTAAAATATTATAAGATATTGATTTAGATAAAATTATTGTTCTTATTATTTTTATCATTACTATTATTATTAAAAGTATCGTTAGTATTAAAACTATCATTTTAACAAAAATTATCATTTTAATAGAAATGTCATTGTTATTATAAAATATCATTATTATTATTATTTTAAATAGAATTATTATTTTAAAGATAATATTAAAAATTATCGTAAATATTAAAGTTATCATAATTAGAATTATCGTTTTATCATAATGTCATCTTAGTAATTATAAATATTGATATTTTTATAATAACAATTATTATTACAAAATAATACAACTTTTACTTACTATCATTATAGATATTATTTTATCAAATAAATATGTGATACAAACATATTTTACTACGTGTAATAACTTACTTTAATAATACCTATCATATTATCTTTATGATATTAAATGAACCCTATAAATTTTATTATTTAATATATATAAAAGTATATTTTATTATATAAATTTAATATAAAATTTTTATTTACTAATAAATAAATTATATTATTTACTCTAATAAATCTTTTAAAAATATTTAAAAATATAAAACGACGATATTTAAACTATATATTAATCATGTATAGATTTTTGGAAATTATTTTGAGTCAAATTTACTTTTGTTGACTTTTACATATTAGTCTCGAGCATTAGGATTGTGGTACACTATGACTTGACCTAATTTGTTAGACAAATATTGACCAACACATAAATATATATAATCAATTTAGGTTCGTGAATCCGAGGCCAACCTTGCACTTGTTCAATGACGTTATATGTATTTTTACTACGAAATACAGTATGGTGAGTTTCATTTGCCTTTTTACCCTTTATATTTTTGGGACTGAGAATACATGCGCTTTTATAAATGTTTGACGAAATAGACACAAGTAATTGAAACTACATTATATGGTTGAATTATCGAAATCGAATATGCCCCATTTTATTAAAGTCTGGTAATCTAAGAATTAGGGAACATACACCCTAATTGATGCGAATCCTAAAGATAGATCTATTGGGCCTAACAAACCCCATCCAAAGTACCGGATGCTTTAGTACTTCGAAATTTATATCATGTCCGAAGGAGGATCCCGGAATGATAGGGGATATTCTTATATGTATCTAGTTAATGTCGGTTACCAGGTGTTCACCATATGAATGATTATTTTTTGTCTCTATGCATGGGACGTATATTTATGAGATCTGGAAATGAAATTCTTGTGGTCTATTAAAATGATGGAAATAAATGATTATGATAAACTAATGAACTCACCAACCTTTTGGTTGACACTTTAAAGCATGTTTATTCTTAGGTGTTAAAGAAATCTTTCGCTGTGCATTTGCTCATTTTAAAGATATTACTTGGAGTCTTTCATAGCATATTTCGAAGAACGTTGCATTCGAGTCATTGAGTTCATCAAAGATTATTATTAAATCAATTTATAGTTGGATAGTGGATATTATGAAATGGTATGCATGCCTGTCAATTTTCGATGTAAAGAAAGTTTGTCTTTTAAAAACGAATGCAATGTTTGTAAAATGTATCATATAGAGGTCAAATACCTCGCAATGTAATCAACTATTGTGAATCGTTTATAATGTATATGAACGGGTCCTTTCAGTAGTAATATATGCTTATATGAAACTACATTCATGAGGAATGACCACACTTAATTCAAGGTTCTGGAATGACCACACTTAGATATTACTTCATGGTTTTAAGTTAAAAGGTAAGCTCTAAGATGGCGACATCATTTAACCTAGAGTGGATATGTATGAGAAATCCTGACACAAACTATGTTATACTTTGACTTGTTTCTAACGCTGTGCGTAAATGCCAGTCATAAGGGAGCAGATTGGGTATATCATGGAATGTGGTGGATGTCTATACAGTTGAAGCAATTTGTTCCTTCTTCTTTAAGCGAGTTTAAGCGATATCTCTGGGCCCCTCATTGATTTGTGCTGAATTAAATGCATGGCCATGCTACAACTGAATTAATGCAATTGCAGTCTATTTGATCACCACAAATCTCCATCGGGAAACATAATCTTGAACGATGATGATTGACACTTAACCATGTCACACATTCATATAGATATCTTGAACAAAAGGATGATTGATATAAATCAAAATATAGGAGTGTAACGTAGCAGACTAGTTGTTACACATGGTGTGTCTTTTAAGACAGGCCAATATTATTAATGTCAGTGCAAGTGGGATTCTGTTGGAAATATGTTCTCGGGTTGGCTACGGTTCGACCGTGATTTGACCGTGGTATATATATTCCGAAGATATGCCCATGACATTAAATAATAAAAGTCCATTTATCCTATTCGGTCACACACAAAGGCCAATCGTAAATTGTTTGATATACCTTCTAATCGGAAATTAATTTATTAATCATTAGTTAATGGTTTAATAAATTAAGTAAGTTTTTTTTATGTGTATACATATACTTACAAATCTAAATATGTAGAGATTTGATTAGATTTTGAAAATCATATTTTATATAAGATATAAGATTTGATTTATAAAATATATTTGATTTTGTAAATCTTATTTTATATAAAGATTTAATTTTGCAAATCTTTTCAAATCTTTATTTATTACATTTGTACTAGATGTATTAATTGTATCAATTATGTAATATATAATACCAAGTCTTGGTATTGGAAAAGTTATGAAAAAGATACAAAAACACACATACAAAAATGCTATTTTTCTTTCTTATTTTCAAGTAACCAAAAATACTTGGAATCTATAATTGGGTTCGGTTTTTGGCGGAAATAACGAAGAAGAAAATATCCGTTAAGTAGAAGGTATAGATCGAAGCAAGGTTGGAACTTTGGGTGTCTACCGTTTAGAGGAACTCTTCTTTGGGTTTTCAAATTCGATCTTTAAAAGGCTACAAAGGTTGTATTCTAATCTTCTCTTGTTCGATTTCGTTAATTTGTTTTGTTTGCTAAAGTTTTGTACAATGATCCGTGGAAGAGTATGATTTTGTAAAGTTTTAAAAATGCTTCCGCTCGCTTCGAATTTGTATCATACTCCAACAGTGGTATCCGAGCCATCTTGTACAAGTTTTAGCAAACTTTTCTTATGATATTTAGTTTTGATATAGTTCGTTTGATATCCCTTTTCACAGTTACAAAGTATTCCTGAATGCAAGCACGAACAACAACTGCATAAGCTTTATCAATGGGCAGAATAGTCAATTCTACACATCATGTACCAAACGAATTCTTCAAGCAGTTTTCCAATTGCCAAACTTTCAAAGACGGAGAGAGTTTCGTTAAAGTCACACATCACTCATTGACCGAACAACCAGCTCCAATTACTGATTAACAAATGCACGAGCTTTCATGTGGCGATGCAACCTCATGTTTTTGAAAGCTGCAGAGTTATACAAATCGCCTGAGAAGAAACTAACGAGATCACATTCTAAAAGTTTGATGTCATTGTCAATAAGTCTTGATAAGAATCTTGAAGATGCATCTGACTTTATGCATATTGTGGGAACTGGGTTTGTGAGCGCAATTGATAGAGCTCGGTCAAAAATACCCGATTTTAAAACATGGATTATCGTTTCTTTTAAGAACATGGGCAAAATAGTTTGTTGAAACTGGGTTCCTTTTCGTTTATGTTTTCGTCTTTTGGGTTGCTGTAGCATTGTCAATTTATTTGTAAATCTTGTAACTTGAAATCTTTGTGACAAGGTATAGTTTGTAGTAACTTTTTTTTTCTTCTATACTTAATAGATTAATGGTGTTTTTAAGATATACTTGGGTATTTTATAAGTTTGTTAATATTCAAATTGACTAATTGGTTAATAGTCAAATTGACAAATTGTTTTTTTTTTTTTTTTTTTTGGGTGAAAAGCAAGTAAAACTTTCATTCATATAATAGGATAATTACGTTATTGTAAAGGTCAAAGGGCTTGGGTCAAATTCACTTGAAACTCTTTTAAATGTTATTCATTTTATGTTCTGATGTTGCACATTAGCTATGATTTTACGATTATCCGCATTAGAATATAACAATTGATTCACTCTTAAGTTGTTTTTGTTTCCCTTTATTGTTCAACTTTTTACTTTTACACAGTTGATTTTGTCAAATATAACAAAATATCATAAATAAAATATCAAGTGAATGGGTCAAAAATTTACACCTATGATTTATGTGGTCAAACTTTTAGATAACTATAATTAGTCAAGTGAGTAATATATTATGTTAAGATTCTTATTATATGTGTCAATAGGTGTGGTTTTTTTATTTATATTTTTTAACATTTGAAATGTTATATTATTTATTTGTGTTATCATTGAAAGTAATTTATTACAACATATAGGGTTTTGAGTTTAGATTTAGGGTTTATATTCTAGGGTTTAGGGTTTATGGTTAGGGTTTAGGTTAGGGTTCAGGGTTTAGATTTGGGGTGTAGTGTTTAGAGTTTAGTTTAGGGTTTAGATTTAGCGTTTAGGGTTTGGGTTAAGATTTAGGGTTTAGATTTAGGATTTAGGGTTTAGATTTTAGGATTTAGAGTTTAGGTTTAAGGTTTTGGGTTTAGATTTAGCGTTTAGGTTTTAGGTTAGGGTTTTGGGTGTAGATTCTAGGGTGTAGGGTTTAAGTTAAGATTTAGGGCGTAGATTCTAGGGTGTAGGGTTTTGGATTTAGATTTAGGGTTTAGGGTTTAGATTCTAAGGTTTAGGGTTTAGGGTTTATATTTTAGAGCTTAGGGTTTAGGGTTAGGGTTTAGAGTTTTTAGGGTTTAGGTTAGGGTTTAGGGTTTAAATTTAGGGTGTAGGGTTTAGAGTTTAGGTTCAGAGTTTTGAGTTTAGATTTATGGTTTTGGGTTTAGATTTAAGGTTTAGGGTTTAGATTTTAGAGTTTTGGGTTTAGATGTAGTGCTTAGGTTAAGGTTTAGGGTTTAGATTCTAGGGTTTAGATTTTAGGGTTTAGGATTTAGGGTTTAGGGTTAGGGTTTAGATTTAGTTTTTAAATCAAAGGATTTAGATGAGTTTAGAGTTTAAGGTGTACGGTTTAGATTTTAGGGTGTAAGGTTTAGATTTTATAGTTTAGATTATAGTGTTTAGGGTTTAGTTTAAGATTACCTAATATTATTATATGTGATCTGTAATCTGTACATTGGTTTTACTAATTGAATCAGTAATCTGTATATTATGTATATTATGATGTATTTTTACTATAATTATTTATGAGTTGAGTTGGTTTGACTCGGTTACATTCTTTGTTGTGATTCATTGATGTACGCTCCGCATTGTGTGTGTGAATCTGCAGGATCACGGACATCATCTCAAGAAGCCATCAAGTCTTCATTACAGTTTAAGATGAAAAAGAGTGTGAAAATTGAATCAAAGAAAGCAATCAAGCGAATTACCCCTTGGACATATATATATTCGTATAAGAGAGCGTGGAAACATGTCAACTTATCACAAGTTGCACAAAGTGTATTTTATAATGCCTTATCATGAAATTCGTAAATTACCATTGAAATGATAGAAAAAATTATTAGTCTTATTTATCATATGTATTAGTTATATTCATGTTAAAGATATAGTGTCTTAAATCATCCTAATATAACATATTTACTCCACATGCTCATTGTGTCATCTTTGTTAGCATTCTTCTAATATTTATTGTTTTGTGAAATAGCCAGTAATTTTAGTTTGGAGATCTCAATTACAGATTATACATGGAAATAGAATTAGCTAGGGAACTGAACAAGGACAATATTGGACTGCACTTCAAGAGTTTGATCAGCTACTAATAGAATTAAAAGACAGCGTAGTGTTTCAAGGGTCGAGATAAGGGAACAAACAACAGTAGCTGATTATTAATGTATCCAACATCATAAACAAAAGGCAGATGACAAAAGGCAGAAGATGTTGTAATACATATATATACAATCTACAAGCAATTTTACAAAAGTATTGATTGTGTTTACCCTTACTACAACTTTAATGTCAAGTAATTTGTGTTGTTAACCTATTAGCAATTGTTAACAAAATACCGGTGCAACGCACGACCCATTAATATTATTGTGTAAATTTCATAGTAGTACCGTATGTTGATAAAAGTATTTGTTGTTGGTAAAAGTATTTGTGGCCACTTACTGTATGCAGGTACCTGGTATGCAAGCTGCCACATGACACCGGAAAAAAATATGTTTGAAGTGTATCATATTCTTTTTCAAGACAAAGAGTTATGTCATTATACACAATTCATGATCATCTAACAAGAATAATTACATTGTCGAATATGTGGGAAATACAACGAAGATCTGAGATAACCATTCACAATTCTTAATTAAATCGACTAAAACTACATCACGATATCGGAGATGATTTATTTGTTTTGAATCAAAATTTTGTTTTTTATTTATTCGTCAGTATATTTTGAAACTTTAAAAGTTTGAATCCTCAATAAAACATTTGGTTTAATGTTCATCATAAACTTAATAATAGATCGTTGGTACATTTTGAAACTTTAAAAATTTCAAGCCTCTAAAAAATATTTGGTTTAATGTACATCTATACATAATAATAGTTTTGTAATTTATATATTTAATTTTATAGCTTAAATGATTTGACCATTTAAAAATCCCGTAAAATTGCGGGTCTTTAACTAGTTTAAATATATTGTGCAGTTTATAGTAAAAATGCACTCGGTCAATTCTGTATTTTTGCTAGGTGACACTGCTTTGAATAGCCTGGTAAGTTGTTTTGTTTTGCAAACGCCCGCGAGTCTGTTTATAGTCGCGACTGTAACCACTACAAAATAAGTTTCATTTTTTGACGCTTTCATTATTTTTAACAACTGACAATTTTTAACACCTACAAGTGTCACATGAATTTTGACACTTAAAAGCGTAAAAACAAAAAAACCAAACAAAAAAAAAACTCAATGACACTCAACAATTTTAAAAAGTTAATAACACTTTAAGATTTTGACGCCACAATTTTCACGCAATAAAATTTTGGATGCTTTATTTTTTCACGATTCTAACTTATATTCACACTTTTAAGCGTGCAAAACTCATTGAAAAAGTGTTAAAAACTACAAGATTAGTTGTAGTGAAATCGACTAAAGATTTTTTTGTTGATTATTGACCCCAAGAGATTTTTTTTTTCCAGCAATTCCCTTGGTTTCGAATTGCATACTTTCTCCTTTGGACGTGCGTTTATGTTGTATTCCAGTGGATACTTCATGCGTGCGTATACATTTGGTAAACTAACACTCTTTTTATTCCTATATACAGACGCACAATAATTAAAACGTGATAAAATAGTCTAGTTAAGCAGGTTGGGTAAGAGGTTATAGAAAGTTGGGTTAAAACTGAACTTTTATTACCGTGTTAAAACGATGTGGCCTGAATGACTTTTATATATATATATATATATATATATATATATATATATATATATATATATATATATATATATATATATATATATACACTGTTGTAAACGGCGTCCGTTGCGCCCGTTGCGACGCCTGTTGCGGCGTTTTGGTGACTAAACCGTTTCGACCCCGTCCCGTTTTCTTATAAGCCGGTCAACGGTCACAAGTCAGGTCAAATGTAGGAAAAATTGGGTCACCGCCGGTCAAAAGTCAAAAATTCTGTTAAAATCGGTCATAAGTCGGCCAAATCAATCAAAATTGACTTAGTTTAGTATTCCATTTTGTATTATATTAACGCTAATAGCAATTATAAGTACAAACTTGTCAACGAAGTTTTTTTAACTCTAAAATATGTGTAAATATATATATATATATATATATATATATATATATATATATATATATATATATATATATATATATATATATATATATATATATATATATATATATATATATATAAGTCAACATTAGTCAACATCCGTTTCGACCCCGTCTCGGCCCCGTTTTTTCCGTTGTGACGTTTTGAGGTCGCTACCATTTCGGCCCCGTCTCGCGTCCTTTTCAACCTTGTATATATATATATATATATATATATATACACTAGATTTTTTAGCCCGTGCGTTGCACGAGTGTGTAAAAAACCGTACAAAAAATGTAATTTGTAGTTCATATTAGTATGTAAATAGCTATACTAAAAATAGAAAAAATTATAAGAATTATTTAAGAACCCGTGGTGTTGACGAATTATAAAAATTCTTTTGAGTTTAAGAGCCCGTGATTTGCAGATAGAAAAAATATAAGAATTATTTAAGAGCCCGTGGTGTTAAGAAATTTTTTTTTAAAAAAATTTAGTTTAAGAGTCCGTAATTTGCAGTTAATATTGGTATGTAAGTAACGATATTAAAAAAGACACATAAGCAAAAAATTTGTAATCTATACATATATATGTATAGATTAAATATTTATTTAAGATTTAAGATATATTTAAATAGATATTTTAAAAATGACATGTCTACAATTATTTAATGTACAATATCTATTTATATTATATGTACATATATATGTAATCTATACATATATGTAATCTGTAAAAATCACGTCTATTGATATTAAATATCACGTGTAATATTGTACTCCGTAATTAATTTGCCATTAATTAATTTATAATTAATTTAATAATATATATAATATAGATATATAGATATAATATATAGATACAAACATTCTAAAATAACTTTCAACCACAATTCACAAAAAACTTTTGGTTTATATATGTATGTAAAAAACTGTGCAAAAAACGCAATTTACAGTTATGTAAATAGCGATACTAAAAAATATAAGAATTATTTATGAGCCCGTGGTGTTGAAAAATTTTAAAACTTAGAGCCCGTACGTTGCACGGTGGGTAAAATAACTGTGCAAAATTAATTGTTTTTTTTCAAAATTATTCATTTGAGTTTAAGAGCCCGTGATATTGACAAATTTTGAAGGTTGTTTTGGATGATCTTAGTAACTTAACGTCTACAATTTAAACAATATGAGTCCAAGAAAACATGTTAGTGAAGTCTAAGTTATATATGTTCTTTATTATCATTACATAATAACTCTTGTATAAAACGTATATATGTCACATGTCATTATATTAAATTAAATATTAATATTAAATAAACAATGTAAACAATTACAATATTTAAAATGTAAATATTGAAAAGTTTTGAAAATTAAAAAGCTACGTATATACATTATGCAACTTTGCCAATTTTTAGTTTGGAAGTTATGTTGCGTATTTTAAGGCAATTATCTCCTTTACTACGGAGTAATATACATATATTTAATTTATAATAATATATATAATATAATATAGATATATAGATATAATATATAGATACAAACATCCTAAAATAATCTTCAACCACAATTCACAAAAACTTTTTAGTTATATATATATATATATATATATATATATATATATATATATATATATATATATATATGGGCAGGATCAATGAGGAAGTAACCAATCAGGGGGAAGCAAATTTTTTTTTTCTCTTTTTTGGATTTTTTTTTTCAGGCATCAAGATCACTCGAAAATATGAACATTAGACACTTCGTGATGAATGTTATTATTTAGGCAGGAAACCGATCGACAAAAATAACATTCAAGATAATATTGATCGTGAAGAATGTTAACGTTTTTTTTTCTTCATGTTTTGTGAAGTAAAATTTAGTCCGATTTAGAGTTTAGGGTTTAGGGTTTAGGGTTTGGTGTTTTCGGTTTAGTCTCTAAACCCAAAACCCAAAACTCCAAACCCTAAACCCCTAAACTCTAAATCGTTCGTGTTAAAAACTCAATCTAAATCCTAAATCTAAACCCTAACCCATAAATTTCTAAACCCTAATATCTAAACCCTAATATCTAAAACCTCAACATACGCTCGAAAAACAAGATAATTGTTATATATTTGCCGCCAAAATAAAAACATTTATCACAAAGTGTCTTTATTAAATGTTCATATTTTCATCCAATCTATAATGTTCGTGAACAAAGTTTTTTCAAAAAACGAAGAAAAAAAAAATTGATTCCCCTCGATTGGTTACTTCCCCCTTGATCCTATATATATATATATATATATATATATATATATATATATAGTTTCTTTACTACTGTATTTTTTTCCGTTTAAAAATAATTAATCATTGGTTATGACTACAACAGACTTTGGGCTACTGTTTAACTCATTTAAGATTAAAGTCCATCCATACTGACCTATAAAAAAGTAAATGGGTCGAAATTGTCACCTTAATAAAATGTATACTAAAAACAATGTACATAAACTTTCATCTATCAATTTATCTCTTTAGATCTTGGCTAACGAAATCTTGATCTCTTTTGCAGGTGGCCTTATCCTTTTCTTGATATCTCTTCCCGATTCAGCCCATTATGGTATGAATTCTAACCAGAAAACGTAGTGAAGATGTTGTATATTTACATCAAAAAAGTTGATATCTCAAGTCTCTTTTATATTTATTTATGCAGGTACTTATTAGGGCCATTGTTGCATGTACCATGTTATGCAGTTTGTGTCTTTGTGATTAGACTAAAGTATCTTCTCTTGAAGAATTGGTAAAATGGTTCCTTGACTCTACAAATACAAGAATCGAAACAGAAATCTTCCAAATACACACAAAATCAAAACTGATAGTTTCAACAATAATGGAATCACACTAAACAAAAAACAGAAATTAATCTGCTACTAATGTCTAACAATGAATTAGACTTATAACGAATTAAGAAACAAAAGAAGATCAAAATCTCATGAATGAATTATCAGAGAATATGCAGCCGATGAAGATGATAGAGTGATTGAGTTAATTCGGCTGAAACCCTAAAACATTCTTTATATCCAGCACCAGAATTCCAGAATTGCAGCTTTAGCCCTTATAGAATAAATAATGCACTTTAGCTCCCAAACATCAAAAACAGCTTCAATTCTTCTATTAAAAATAACACTTTGGACCCTTCAACTTCAAAACCTGAAAAAAATAAACATTCTAGAAAACACCACAAATTAGAACAAGAACAAAACAATGACTTATTCATTAAGCTTGAATGTTTGATATAAATTTAACACTCCTCCTCAAACTTATTATTGAATAAGTCTAATAACCCTAATTTTTCACAAAGACTTTTATGTTGAGAAGTACATAAGCTTTTTGTAAAGATATCAGCAAATTGATTTGAAGTATGAATCTTTAAAGCTTTGATAACACCCTTTGCAATTTTATCTCTAATAAAATGTGTTTCAGTTTCAAAATGTTTAGTCTTTTCATGAAAAACAGGGTTAGTAGCAATTTGAATAGCATAAATTATTATCACACATCATTTTAACAGGAAGATTAAGATTTATATTAAAATCTTTAAACAAAGCAATTAACCAAATAATTTCACAAGAAATAGAACCCATAGCTCTATACTCAGCCTCAGCAGAGGATCTAGAAACAGTACTTTGTTTTTTACTCTTCCAAGAAACAAGAGTATTATTATAATAGATGCAAAAACCAGTAACAGACCTTTTAGTCAAAGAACATTTACCCCGATCAGAATCAACATAAGCAGTAAGACTAAAGCAATTTTGATCTTTCAGGATATGTATACCTTTTCCTGGAGACCCTTTCAAATACCTTAGAACTCTAAGAGCAAGTTTGTAACAACCCTGATTTTTCCGTTACTTCCGTTAGTTTATTTAACGGCGATTATTTAACTTTTATGTGTTTATGTGTAATAAATACATACTTAATCTTTGGAGGGTTTTAATAATTAATATGGGTTGATATTAATTCAAATAAATATTTCGGATAATGAAATACGATAAAAACGATACGATTTTGATAATAGCTTTTTGAGCAACGAAACGCTCGGGTTTATTTTAATAATTAATTTTATTAATTATTAACTTTTTAAAATATTTAATTTATTGAGTTTTTAATAAATTAAGTGATTGGTTGTGTTTAACGATCGGGTTAGCGTTCCGGGCCTTCGGTACGACTAACGACACTTAAAACGGACCACGGTTACACGGGATTGCAAAACGAGAGCCCGGGGATACCCCATGGTGTAGTGACCCGAACTTTTCCATGTTTATATATATTAATTGAGATTGATATTTACATGATTAAATGTTTCCAACATGTTAAGCAATCAAACTTGTTAAGACTTGATGAATTGAAATATGTTTCATATAGACAATTGACCACCCAAGTTGACCGGTGATTCACGAACGTTAAAACTTGTAAAAACTATATGATGACATATATATGGATATATATATATATATATATATATATATATATATATATATATATATATAGTTAATATGATACTATGATAAGTAAACATATCATTAAGTATATTAACAATGAACTACATATGTAAAAACAAGACTACTAACTTAATGATTTTTAAACGAGACATATATGTAACGTTTATCGTTGTAAAGACATTTAATGTATATATATATATCATATTAAGAGATATTCATACATTATAATATCATGATAATATAATAATTTAAAATCTCATTTGATATTATAAACATTGGGTTAACAACATTTAACAAGATCGTTAACCTAAAGGTTTCAAAACAACACTTACATGTAACGACTAACGATGACTTAACGACTCAGTTAAAATGTATATACATGTAGTGTTTTAATATGTATTTATATACTTTTGAAAGACTTCAATACACTTATCAAAATACTTCTACTTAACAAAAATGCTTACAATTACATCCTCGTTCAGTTTCATCAACAATTCAACTAGTATGCACCCGTATTCGTACTCGTACAATACACAGCTTTTAGATGTATGTACTATTGGTATATACACTCCAATGATCAGCTCTTAGTAGCCCATGTGAGTCACCTAACACATGTGGGAACCATCATTTGGCAACTAGCATGAAATATCTCATAAAATTACAAAAATATGAGTAATCATTCATGACTTATTTACATGAAAACAAAATTACATATCCTTTATATCTAATCCATACACCAACGACCAAAAACACCTACAAACACTTTAATTCTTCAATTTTCTTCATCTAATTGATCTCTCTCAAGTTCTATCTTCAAGTTCTAAGTGTTCTTCATAAATTCTACAAGTTTTAGTTACATAAAATCAAGAATACTTTCGAGTTTGCTAGCTCACTTCCAATCTTGTAAGGTGATCATCCAACCTCAAGAAATCTTTGTTTCTTACATTAGGTTATCATTCTAATACAAGGTAATAATCATATTCAAACTTTGGTTCAATTTCTATAACTATAACAATCTTATTTCAAGTGATGATCTTACTTGAACTTGTTTTCGTGTCATGATTCTGCTTCAAGAACTTCGAGCCATCCAAGGATCCATTGAAGCTAGATCCATTTTTCTCTTTTCCAGTAGGTTTATCCAAGGAACTTAAGGTAGTAATGATGTTCATAACATTATTCGATTCATACATATAAAGCTATCTTATTTGAAGGTTTAAACTTGTAATCACTAGAACATAGTTTAGTTAATTCTAAACTTGTTCGCAAACAAAAGTTAATCCTTCTAACTTGACTTTTAAAATCAACTAAACACATGTTCTATATCTATATGATATTCTAACTTAATGATTTAAAACCTGAAAACACGAAAAACACCGTAAAACCGAATTTACGCCGTCGTAGTAACACCGCGGGCTGTTTTGGGTTAGTTAATTAAAAACTATGATAAACTTTGATATAAAAGTTGTTATTCTGAGAAAATGATTTTTATTATGAACATGAAACTATATCCAAAAATTATGGTTAAACTCAAAGTGGAAGTATGTTTTCTAAAATGGTCATCTAGACGTCGTTCTTTTGACTGAAATGACTACCTTTACAAAAACGACTTGTAACTTATTTTTTGACTATAAACATATACTTTTTCTGTTTATATTCATAAAATAGAGTTCAATATGAAACCATAGCAATTTGATTCACTCAAAACGGATTTAAAATGAAGAAGTTATGAGTAAAACAAGATTGGATAATTTTTCTCATTTTAGCTACGTGAAAATTGGTAACAAATCTATTCCAACCATAACTTAATCAACTTGTATTGTATATTATGTAATCTTGAGATACCATAGACACGTATACAATGTTTCGACCTATCATGTCGACACATCTATATATATTTCGGAACAACCATAGACACTCTATATGTGAATATTGGAGTTAGCTATACAGGGTTGAGGTTGATTCCAAAATATATATAGTTTGAGTTGTGATCAATACTGAGATACGTATACATTGGGTCATGGATTGATTCAAGATAATATTTATCGATTTATTTCTGTACATCTAACTGTGGACAACTAGTTGTAGGTTACTAACGAGGACAGCTGACTTAATAAACTTAAAACATCAAAATATATTAAAAGTATTGTAAATATATTTTGAATATACTTTGATATATATGTATATATTGTTATAGGTTCGTGAATCAACCAGTGGCCAAGTCTTACTTCCCGATGAAGTAAAAAATATGTGAAAGTGAGTTATAGTCCCACTTTTAAAATCTAATATTTTTGGGATGAGAATACATGCAGGTTTTATAAATGATTTACAAAATAGACACAAGTACGTGAAACTACATTCTATGGTTGAATTATTGAAATCGAATATACCCCTTTTTATTAAGTCTGGTAATCTAAGAATTAGGGAACAGACACCCTAATTGACGCGAATCCTAAAGATAGATCTATTGGGCCTAACAAACCCCATCCAAAGTACCCGATGCTTTAGTACTTCGAAATTTATATCATATCCGAAGGGTGTCCCGGAATGATGGGGATATTCTTATATATGCATCTTGTTAATGTCGGTTACCAGGTGTTCACCATATGAATGATTTTTATCTCTATGTATGGGATGTATATTGAAATATGAAATCTTGTGGTCTATTATTTAGATTTGATATATATAGGTTAAACCTATAACTCACCAACATTTTTGTTAACGTTTTAAGCATGTTTATTCTCAGGTGATTATTAAGAGCTTCCGCTGTCGCATACTTAAATAAGGACGAGATTTGGAGTCCATGCTTTTATGATATTGTGTAAAAACTGCATTCAAGAAACTTATTTTGTTGTAACATATTTGTATTGTAAACCATTATGTAATGATCGTGTGTAAACAGGATATTTTAGATTATCATTATTTGATAATCTACGTAAAGCTTTTTAAACCTTTATTGATGAAATAAAGGTTATGGTTTGTTTTAAAAATGAATGCAGTCTTTGAAAAACGTCTCATATAGAGGTCAAAACCTCGCAACGAAATCAATTAATATGGAACGTTTTTAATCAATAAGAACGGGACATTTCAGTTGGTATCCGAGCGTTGGTCTTAGAGAACCAGAATTTTGCATTAGTGTGTCTTATCGAGTTTGTTAGGATGCATTAGTGAGTCTGGACTTCGACCGTGTTTAGTTGAAAAATGATTGCTTAACAAATTTTGTTGGAAACTATATATTTTTAACATGTGAATATTATGTGATATATTAATCTCTTAACGCGTTTGATATTATGTGATAGATGTCTACCTCTAGAACAAGTCCCATTGACTCACCTAATAATAATGAAGAGTCAAATGTAAATTGGAATGATTCGTGGACGGATTCACAAGTTCCCGAAGAGGAACCGGAAGAAGAGTCAGAACCGGAAGAAGAATCGGAACCGGAAGAAGAATCGGAACTGAATGAAGAAATAGAACCGGTGGGGAAAATAATAAAACGGTTAAGTAAAAGAAAATCCTCAACCAACCGACCAAGGTTAATTATGGTCAATGGTGTTTCCACCAAGGAAGCAAAATATTGGGAGGATTACCAATTCTCCGATGAATCGGATTCCGACGAGAATTCCGATGATGTTATAGAAATTACCCCAATTGAATTTAAAAAGGAAAAAGAAAATAATAAAGGAAAGGGCATAAAAATAGAGAAATCTAATTCCAACCCCGATGAACTTTATATGTATCGTCAACCCCCGAAGTCCTTAAGTTGTAACAATGACCCGGGAACCTCTAAACCACCAGGTTTTTCTAAACCAATGTGGAAAACGACGGCTCGTATTAGGGGAACATCATATATCCCTAGAAACTTGGCAAAACGAACCAAAACCGAAGAAGAAGAAATAAGCGAGTCGAAATAAGATAGTTGTATTCGTGTGGTGTAATATATGTAATATAGTGTGCTTATGCTTTATGATATATATGTAAAAATTGCTTGTATTAATAAGTATTTTTTTTTTTTTTATGAATCTAACTCTTGTCTATTTTACAGTATAAAAACACAAAATGGATAGACAACCCAATATTTTAAGAGACCTACCCGGAGACATGATTTATGAAATCTTATCTAGAGTCGGTCAGAATTCTTCGGCACAACTATTTAAGGCCAGATCAGTTTGTAAGACATTCGAAGAACGTTCCAAGAATGCCTTGGTTTATAAAAGGCTTTCGTTCGAAAGATGGGGGATATCACATTGGGAAATCCATAAGTTACGATGTGTTTACTTTGACGCATATATTGCGGGGAACCCAAATGCTATTTTATGCAATGGGTTAAGAAATTATTTTGACTCAATATATCCGAATATTGGACTTCGTGATTTAGAAAAAGCGGCTAACATGCAACATAAAGAAGCATGTTATGCTTACGGATTAGTAATGTTCGCTTCTCACCAAAGTGAGAACAAGAACATCGGGCTACAACTATTAAACAAAACGTTCCCACAAGTGACGGAGTCGGTAATTGGGGTAAGAAATGAGGTTTTTAGATTGTTACGGGACTGTTGGACATTACGTAACCCTCGTCCCTTTGACGACGTTACAACACGCTGTCTTATCAACGGCCATAATGGTTATGTTCCACAAGACCAAGGATGGGAAGTAATCCTAGTAAAACCAGAATGCATGACTTGTTTCTGGACGTATGAATTACGTGTCTTTATTGCCTTTGCTGAACGACTTGTGTACTAGCTAGAATTATCTTCACAACCATCTTGTATCAAATTTATTGTGTGCTATATTTCATGCTATATGTAAAATAAGCGGTATTGTAAGTTTGTAAAATATTGTGTAAAAGTTTGAGCGCGAAATATTATTATAATCAGTTTTTCATATAGAATTGTAGTAGTTGAATTGTATATTAGCTACTAAATATGAACTTAACGGGTAGGTACTACCCGAATTTAAACTTATAAAACGCTAATATGAAGAAAAAGCTTTTATAAATGAGTTCATATTATGCTACAAAATACTATTAACTACTCTTAATATTCTGTATGATTAACTTGTTCCATTTGACTATTTTGAAGGAAATGGCACCGACTACTCGACACACCGTGAATATGAATGAAGAGGAATTCCGTACTTTTCTAGCTTCAAACATAGCCGCAGTACAGGCTGCGCTACATACCAACAATAACCTTGGATCTAGCAGTACAGGAAATCATGTAGGATGCACCTACAAAGAATTCACTGCCTGCAAACCTTTGAAATTTAATGGAACCGAAGGACCGATCGGATTGAAACGGTGGACCGAGAAGGTCGAATCGGTGTTTGCCATAAGTAAGTGTACTGAAGAGGACAAAGTGAAGTACGCTACGCATACCTTCACAGGTTCTGCGTTAACATGGTGGAATACCTATCTAGAGCAAGTGGGACAAGACGATGCGTACGCACTACCGTGGTTAGCATTCAAGCACTTGATGAACGAGAAGTACCGTCCCAGAACCGAGGTCAATAAGCTCAAGACAGAACTTAGAGGGTTACGAACCCAAGGATTTGATATTACCACGTACGAAAGACGATTCACAGAATTGTGCCTATTGTGTCCGGGAGCATTCGAAGATGAGGAAGAGAAGATCGACGCGTTTGTGAAAGGATTACCAGAAAGAATTCAAGAAGATATAAGTTCACACGAGCCCGCCTCCATACAACAGGCATGTAGAATGGCTCACAAACTAGTGAACCAGATTGAAGAAAGAATTAAAGAACAGACTGCTGAAGAGGCCAATGTGAAGCAAGTCAAAAGAAAGTGGGAGGAAAACGGTGATAAGAATCACCAATACAACAACAACATCAATTACAAAAATAATCGCAACAATTATCCCAACAATCGCAACATCAATCGCAACTACAACAAACGGCCCAACAACAACAACAACAACAACAACAACAACAACAGCAACTACAACAATCATCCCAACAACAATAATAACTGTAACAACAACAACAATTAGAAGCAGCTATGCCAAAGGTGTGAAAAGTATCACTCGGGGTTCTGCACCAAATTTTGCAACAAGTGTAAAAGAAATGGTCATAGCGCGGCGAAGTGTGAGGTCTACGGACCAGGGGTTCATAGAACGAAAGGAACAAATGGTGTCGGAACGAGTAATGGCGGAGCAAGTAGTGTTGGAGCAAGTTATGCCAATGTAGTTTGTTATAAATGTGGAAAACCGGGCCACATTATTAAAAATTGCCCGAACCAGGAGAACACGAATGGACAAGGCCGCGGAAGAGTTTTCAATATTAATGCGGTAGAGGCACAGGAAGACCCGAAGCTTGTTACGGGTACGTTTCTTATTGACAATAAATCTGCTTACGTTTTATTTGATTCGGGTGCAGATAGAAGCTATATGAGTAGAGATTTTTGTGCTAAATTAAGTTGTCCATTGACGCCTTTGGATAGTAAATTTTTACTCGAATTAGCAAATGGTAAATTAATTTCAGCAGATAATATATGTCGGAATCGAGAAATTAAACTGGTTAGCGAAACATTTAAGATTGATTTGATACCAGTAGAGTTAGGGAGTTTTGATGTGATAATCGGTATGGACTGGTTGAAAGAAGTGAAAGCAGAGATCGTTTGTTACAAAAATGCAATTCGCATTATACGAGAAAAAGGAAAACCCTTAATGGTGTACGGAGAAAAGGGCAACACGAAGCTACATCTTATTAGTAATTTGAAGGCACAAAAACTAATAAGAAAAGGTTGCTATGCTGTTCTAGCACACATCGAGAAAGTACAAACTGAAGAAAAGAGCATCAATGATGTTCCCATTGCAAAAGAATTTCCCGATGTATTTCCGAAAGAATTACCGGGATTACCCCCACATCGATCCGTTGAATTTCAAATAGATCTTGTACCAGGAGCTGCACCAATAGCTCGTGCTCCTTACAGACTCGCACCCAGCGAGATGAAAGAACTGCAAAGCCAATTACGAGAACTTTTAGAGCCTGGTTTCATTCGACCAAGCACATCACCGTGGGGAGCTCCTGTTTTGTTTGTCAAGAAGAAAGATGGTACATTCAGGTTGTGTATCGACTACCGAGAGTTGAACAAACTTACCATCAAGAACCGCTACCCACTACCGAGAATCGACGACTTATTTGATCAACTACAAGGCTCGCCTGTTGATTCAAAGATTGACTTACGTTCCGGGTATCATCAAATGCGGGTGAAAGAAGATGATATTCCAAAGACTGCTTTCAGAACACGTTACGGTCATTACGAGTTTATGGTCATGCCGTTTGGTTTAACTAATGCACCAGATGTGTTCATGGACCTTATGAACCGAGTGTGTGGACCATACCTTGACAAGTTTGTCATTGTTTTCATTGATGACATACTTATTTACTCAAAGAATGACCAAGAACACGGTGAACATTTGAGAAAGGTGTTAGAAGTATTGAGGAAGGAAGAATTGTACGCTAAGTTTTCAAAGTGTGCATTTTGGTTGGAAGAAGTTCAATTCCTCGGTCACATAGTGAACAAAGAAGGTATTAAGGTGGATCCGGCAAAGATAGAAACTGTTGAAAAGTGGGAAGCCCTGAAAACTCATAAACACATACGCCAGTTTTTAGGACTAGCTGGTTACTACAGAAGGTTCATCCAAGACTTTTCTAGAATAGCAAAACCCTTGATTGCATTAACGCATAGAGGGAAGAAATTTGAATGGAATGATGAACAAGAGAAAGCGTTTCAGTTATTGAAGAAAAAGCTAACTACGGCACCTATATTGTCATTGCCTGAAGGGAATGATGATTTTGTGATTTATTGTGACGCATCAAAGCAAGGTCTCTGTTGTGTATTAATGCAACGAACGAAGGTGATTGCTTATGCGTCTAGACAATTGAAGATTCACGAACAAAATTATACGACGCATGATTTAGAATTAGGCGCGGTTGTTTTTGCATTAAAGACTTGGAGGCACTACTTATATGGGGTCAAAAGTATTATATATACCGACCACAAAAGTCTTCAACACATATTTAATCAGAAACAACTGAATATGAGGCAGCGTAGGTGGATTGAATTATTGAATGATTACGACTTTGAGATTCGTTACCACCCGGGGAAGGCAAATGTGGTAGCCGATGCCTTGAGCAGGAAGGACAGAGAACCCATTCGGGTAAAATCTATGAATATAATGATTCATAATAACCTTACTACTCAAATAAAGGAGGCGCAACAAGGAGTTTTAAAAGAGGGAAATTTAAAGGATGAAATACCCAAAGGATCGGAGAAGCATCTTAATATTCGGGAAGACGGAACCCGGTATAGGGCTGAAAGGATTTGGGTACCAAAATTTAGAGATATGAGAGAAATGGTACTTAGAGAAGCTCATAAAACCAGATACTCAATACATCCTGGAACGGGGAAGATGTACAAGGATCTCAAGAAACATTTTTGGTGGCCGGGTATGAAAGCCGATGTTGCTAAATACGTAGGAGAATGTTTGACGTGTTCTAAGGTCAAAGCTGAGCATCAGAAACCATCAGGTCTACTTCAACAACCCGAAATCCCGGAATGGAAATGAGAAAACATTACCATGGATTTCATCACTAAATTGCCAAGGACTGCAAGTGGTTTTGATACTATTTGGGTAATAGTTGATCGTCTCACCAAATCAGCACACTTCCTGCCAATAAGAGAAGATGACAAGATGGAGAAGTTAGCACGACTGTATTTGAAGGAAGTCGTCTCCAGACATGGAATACCAATCTCTATTATCTCTGATAGGGATGGCAGATTTATTTCAAGATTCTGGCAGACATTACAGCAAGCATTAGGAACTCGTCTAGACATGAGTACTGCCTATCATCCACAAACTGATGGGCAGAGTGAAAGGACGATACAAACGCTTGAAGACATGCTACGAGCATGTGTTATTGATTTCGGAAACAGTTGGGATCGACATCTACCGTTAGCAGAATTTTCCTACAACAACAGCTACCATTCAAGCATTGAGATGGCGCCGTTTGAAGCACTTTATGGTAGAAAGTGCAGGTCTCCGATTTGTTGGAGTGAAGTGGGGGATAGACAGATTACGGGTCCGGAGATTATACAAGAAACTACCGAGAAGATCATCCAAATTCAACAACGGTTGAAAACCGCCCAAAGTCGACAAAAGAGCTACGCTGACATTAAAAGAAAAGATATAGAATTTGAAATTGGAGAGATGGTCATGCTTAAAGTTGCACCTTGGAAAGGCGTTGTTCGATTTGGTAAACTAGGGAAATTAAATCCAAGGTATATTGGACCATTCAAGATTATTGATCGTGTCGGACCAGTAGCTTACCGACTTGAGTTACCTCAACAACTCGCGGCTGTACATAACACTTTCCACATCTCGAATTTGAAGAAATGTTTTGCTAAAGAAGATCTCACTATTCTATTAGGTGAAATCCAAATCAACGAAAAACTTCAATTCATCGAAGAACCCGTCGAAATAATGGATCGTGAGGTTAAAAGACTTAAGCAAAACAAGATACCAATTGTTAAGGTTCGATGGAATGCTCGTAGAGGACCCGAGTTCACCTGGGAGCGTGAAGATTAGATGAAGAAGAAATACCCGCATCTATTTCCAGAAGATTCGTCAACACCTTCAACAGCTTAAAATTTCGGGACGAAATTTATTTAACGGGTAGGTACTGTAGTGACCCGAACTTTTCCATGTTTATATATATTAATTGAGATTGATATTTACATGATTAAATGTTTCCAACATGTTAAGCAATCAAACTTGTTAAGACTTGATGAATTGAAATATGTTTCATATAGACAATTGACCACCCAAGTTGACCGGTGATTCACGAACGTTAAAACTTGTAAAAACTATATGATGACATATATATGGATATATATATATAGTTAAAATGATACTATGATAAGTAAACATATCATTAAGTATATTAACAATGAACTACATATGTAAAAACAAGACTACTAACTTAATGATTTTTAAACGAGACATATATGTAACGATTATCGTTGTAAAGACATTTAATGTATATATATCATATTAAGAGATATTCATACATGATAATATCATGATAATATAATAATTTAAAATCTCATTTGATATTATAAACATTGGGTTAACAACATTTAACAAGATCGTTAACCTAAAGGTTTCAAAACAACACTTACATGTAACGACTAACGATGACTTAACGACTCAGTTAAAATGTATATACATGTAGTGTTTTAATATGTATTTATACACTTTTGAAAGACTTCAATACACTTATCAAAATACTTCTACTTAACAAAAATGCTTACAATTACATCCTCGTTCAGTTTCATCAACAATTCTACTCGTATGCACCCGTATTCGTACTCGTACAATACATAGCTTTTAGATGTATGTACTATTGGTATATACACTCCAATGATCAGCTATTAGCAGCCCATGTGAGTCACCTAACACATGTGGGAACCATCATTTGGCAACTAGCATGAAATATCTCATAAAATTACAAAAATATGAGTAATCATTCATGACTTATTTACATGAAAACAAAATTACATATCCTTTATATCTAATCCATACACCAACGACCAAAAACACCTACAAACACTTTCATTCTTCAATTTTCTTCATCTAATTGATCTCTCTCAAGTTCTATCTTCAAGTTCTAAGTGTTCTTCATAAATTCTACAAGTTCTAGTTACATAAAATCAAGAATACTTTCAAGTTTGCTAGCTCACTTCCAATCTTGTAAGGTGATCATCCAACCTCAAGAAATCTTTGTTTATTACTGTAGGTTATCATTCTAATATAAGGTAATAATCATATTCAAACTTTGGTTCAATTTCTATAACTATAACAATCTTATTTCAAGTGATGATCTTACTTGAACTTGTTTTCGTGTCATAATTCTGCTTCAAGAACTTCGAGCCATCCAAGGATCCGTTGAAGCTAGATCCATTTTTCTCTTTTCCAGTAGGTTTATCCAAGGAACTTAAGGTAGTAATGATGTTCATAACATTATTCGATTCATACATATAAAGCTATCTTATTTGAAGGTTTAAACTTGTAATCACTAGAACATAGTTTAGTTAATTCTAAACTTGTTCGCAAACAAAAGTTAATCCTTCTAACTTGAATTTTAAAATCAACTAAACACATGTTCTATATCTATATGATATGCTAACTTAATGATTTAAAACCTGGAAACACGAAAAACACCGTAAAATCGGATTTATGCCGTCGTAGTAACACCGCGGGCTGTTTTGGGTTAGTTAATTAAAAACTATGATAAACTTTGATTTAAAAGTTGTTATTCTGAGAAAATTATTTTTATTATGAACATGAAACTATATCCAAAAATTATGGTTAAACTCAAAGTGGAAGTATGTTTTCTAAAATGGTCATCTAGACGTCGTTCTTTCGACTGAAATGACTACCTTTACAAAAATGACTTGTAACTTATTTTTCTGACTATAAACCTATAATTTTTCTGTTTATATTCATAAAATAGAGTTCAATATAAAACCATAGCAAATTGATTCACTCAAAACGGATTTAAAATGAAGAAGTTATGAGTAAAACAAGATTGGATAATTTTTCTCATTTTAGCTACGTGAAAATTGGTAACAAATCTATTCCAACCATAACTTAATCAACTTGTATTGTATATTATGTAATCTTGAGATACCATAGACACGTATACAATGTTTTGACCTATCATGTCGACACATCTCTATATATTTCGGAACAACCATAGACACTCTATATGTGAATGTTGGAGTTAGCTATACAGGGTTGAGGTTGATTCCAAAATATATATAGTTTGAGTTGTGATCAATACTGAGATACGTATACACTGGGTCGTGGATTGATTCAAGATAATATTTATCGATTTATTTCTGTACATCTAACTGTGGACAACTAGTTGTAGGTTACTAACGAGGACAGCTGACTTAATAAACTTAAAACATCAAAATATATTAAAAGTGTTGTAAATATATTTTGAACATACTTTGATATATATGTATATATTGTTATAGGTTCGTGAATCAACCAGTGGCCAAGTCTTACTTCCCGATGAAGTAAAAAATCTGTGAAAGTGAGTTATAGTCCCACTTTTAAAATCTAATATTTTTGGGATGAGAATACATGCAGGTTTTATAAATGATTTACAAAATAGACACAAGTACGTGAAACTACATTCTATGGTTGAATTATCAAAATCGAATATACCCCTTTTTATTAAGTCTGGTAATCTAAGAATTAGGGAACAGACACCCTAATTAACGCGAATCCTAAAGATAGATCTATTGGGCCTAACAAACCCCATCCAAAGTACCGGATGCTTTAGTACTTCGAAATTTATATCATATCCGAAGGGTGTCCCGGAATGATGGGGATATTCTTATATATGCATCTTGTTAATGTCGGTTACCAGGTGTTCACCATATGAATGATTTTTATCTCTATGTATGGGATGTATATTGAAATATGAAATCTTGTGGTCTATTATTTAGATTTGATATATATAGGTTAAACCTATAACTCACCAACATTTTTGTTGACGTTTTAAGCATGTTTATTCTCAGGTGATTATTAAGAGCTTCCGCTATCGCATACTTAAATAAGGACGAGATTTGGAGTCCATGCTTGTATGATATTGTGTAAAAACTGCATTCAAGAAACTTATTTTGTTGTAACATATTTGTATTGTAAACCATTATGTAATGGTCGTGTGTAAACAGGATATTTTAGATTATCATTATTTGATAATCTACGTAAAGCTTTTTAAACCTTTATTGATGAAATAAAGGTTATGGTTTGTTTTAAAAATGAATGCAGTCTTTGAAAAACGTCTCTTATAGAGGTCAAAACCTCGCAACGAAATCAATTAATATGGAACGTTTTTAATCAATAAGAACGGGATATTTCACATGGGGCCCAATCGGCCGACCCCTCCCCCATACCCCCTTATATTTTAATTGTTGTAAGTTTAGAGGCTTATGTGCTAATTGTTTAAACTAGGGTTAGTATAAATAGAAGTATTAACCTAAAAATAAATAAAACCCTCACAATCAAAAAGCTGCAGTCGATCCCTCCTTGCTCCCTCCCCATCGTCGACCATCATCACCATCACCATACCATCAATTTTCAATTTTTGATAAAACCTCAAGAACAAACGTTGCAATTCTCGATCTCCTCTACGCGTTGGTATAATTCTTTTAGCGATCTAAGGTATAATTGCATAAACCCTAATTCTTAAAATCTGATTTTTATAAGAGTTTCATAGTTATGTTGTCAATTTCTCAAGTTTATACGCGTACGTGTTAATCGTTATCGTTATTTTGATTGTTTGATGCGCTAGGGTTTAAAAACGAATTTGTTTTTGTTTGATCAGAAAAATTAAGTTTTTCAAATGTTAATTATTATGTTATAATCAGATTCCTTGCGAAAAACTATTGAGTTTAGGCTTTAGATTCGCTTGATTTCGTTTCCGTATGATTAAGTTATGTCGATTTGAATTATCGTTGTATTTTTGTTGCTTGATCAGAAATATGGTATTGATAGACAACGAATTTGCATGTGAGACTTATACCACTGGAAATATAATTTAAAAACACTCAATTTAGACTAGGATATGATGTCGTTTGCTCATGTATAACCCGAGATATGCTAGAATTATTGTAAAAGTAGTTTTATACAGCACTTGCATGAAAATAACCTTGTATGAAAAAATGTGTTAACTTCTGTGATTAAATCTTTGCATATTTGAAAAGTAGACAAAAATTACTTCATCTTTCATGTGAATATCATAGGCTAATTTTATCTAGATCTTCGGATAATTGCGTGAGAATGCGACTAACTAAATAAGAATCGAATCTGTAACTTGCTCACGGTTTTGTACTCTGTGGATTGTGTGAATTGCATGAGCATGTATGCTTCTGTAAAATGAAACTTAACATTATATGTGACTTATTGTTAGTTTATGTAAATCTCTGAAACCTTATGCATTGGGCACAATAGAGTCATACTTTATGTGAATTCTGATTTGAGCTGAAAACTGAATGTTCAACTTGCACGAATAGACTGTACAAATTTGCTAAACAAAAGTTGCTAGATTTTTGATATGTGTTACTTTGATTTGTCCTTGAACTATAGCCACTGGTCTTGTATCAATTTCATGATCCAAACTCCGGTTATAGCCAAAATAAAATCAGTGCGCGGTCAGAAACTGACTTGGCAAGCCCCAAATGTATCCCTTCTTATTCATGACTTTTAATTGTCGTATGAGTTCCTGGACGGACTTTTTGGAATCTATTTTAAGTATATTTATGATCTGGAGTTTGTCATATTTACGTGAATTTTTTACTATGAGATAATGTGCTAAGTATGCTACGTGTTCATGAACTTTGTGCATAACGATAAACTGAAATTGTGAAAATGATCATTCATGACCTAAAACGTATTGTTTGACTTAGGTTTGACATGTTGGCCAATATTTGACATGAACCTACTGATGTTGACTTTAGTTGACCACATTGACCAAGTTTGACTTCGGTTGACTTTGTTTGACTTGCATGATATAGTTGACTTTTACTTTGAAACTCGTCGAGTCGAGCAATAAGACAACGTACACTATGAAACCACACTTATTTAAGATACATATATTGGCCAACCTAAATATGTATACCTAGGTTGCATTACTCGGCAATAAACCGTACAAGTTAATTGTTCACTTTTAAATCCGAGCTTATTCAAAGGTGAGTCTATAGTCCCGCTTTTTACATGTTTTCAGGGATGAGAATACACACTGTTATACTTACATTTTCAAATGCTTTTGTATTGACATGAGAACTATATATGCATATTGAGTTTGTTCAAAAAGCCTCTAGATTGAATACTTTTAATACCATCGGTGTAAGCACAATTTAGATGGACGGATCCGTTAGGTTGACAACCTCACCCACTATAAAAACTGTGGTGCATTTATTTTGAACATTAAATACATTTGAACAAGTGTATAATATTTTACGAGGTAAGACGGGTATAGTGGCTACTATACTCGGGTCATTGCTAGTACTCAGGTGCTCAGATTATGCAAACAATAAAATCTCGTGGTCAAGGAAACTAAACTATTTTTCTGATAACTGTTTTTCAGATACTGTTACATTACTTTAAACCTGTAGATTCACCAACATTATTTGTTGACCTGTTTTTGCGTGTTGTTATTCTCAGGTCCTTAAGAGGTAGGCTTCCGCTGTGTTTGCTGCATGTCTGGCCGTGGAGTCAGCATTTGATTTAATGAACATTATTTACTTTCGCATTTAAAACTTTTATACTGTTTAAATATTGTTGGCTTTTGGTTACGATCACAACAGTGTTTCTATTTTGGGATATTTGACTTATGTTCTTGAAAGTTAATTTTTAATAAAATTAAATGTGATTGCTTTAAACGTCTCATATAGAGGGCGTAACTGTTAACTGTGGGACCTGGATTAACACGCCGTCAGATGGTAATTTGGCGGGGTGTTATAGTTGGTATCAGAGCTAACGGTTCGTAGGGAAACTAGGACTTGCATTAGTGTGTCTGATTTGGTCATTAGGACACCTTGATGAGTCTAGACTATGATCGGGACTTAGTCATTACATGAGTACTTTGTGACTAACGTTATTTACTTGACTAATCTGTTTCGTATGTGTTCTTGTACTATGAGTTAGATGACACAGGATTCAGGAAACAGTGACAGCGACTCCAGTGTGGCTGAGGTGAATGCTCCTGCCCCAGCACCAGCACCTGCTCCGCATCAGATACCTAACCATCCTGTGAACCTTTATGCATTGGATTTGGTTCATACTAACCGTAACAGAGATATTGTTGATCGTGTTAACGCTTTGAGCGATATTTCTAGGACATATCCGCACCCCGATGATCTTGATAGGTTGGAGGAAAGGATCACAGGTATAAATACTTATACGTACGAGGCTAAAGCGAGGTTCGTGGAGATGGCGGGATTGATAGCAGCCTTGACTGCCAGGGTGGCTGCGTTGAAGGCGAAACGTAATAGGCCGAGGAATGATGGACCTGCCTCACGTACCCGACAGAAGAGGAAGTGAAGGGTCGTTGACCATGAGCTTCTTTTCCTTTTCCATCCGCCATACTTTCTTTAATTGATTATATAAGACTTACCGGGTGTTATAAACCGGGCTACTAGTACATTATGTTTATTGTTTGGTTTACTACTTTGGAATTTGGTTTATCACTTTCGGATTTTATTTATATTAATGGTGGATTATGCTGTTAGTAAGTATTATCTTTTATTGCATGCGGTAATATCTATATTTAGTAACTTTGTATGATAGTAGTACTTGTGTTACGTTACACTACTACTATTGCCATTAATGTTACTACTTAGTGCTACTACCACTACTATCACTACATAACACTAATACCACTACTACTACCACTAGTGTTACTACTATCACTACTATCACTACTTACACTACTTCTCACTACAAGCGAATCTTTTCGTACTATTATTTACTAATCTTCAACACTCGTTGCTAGTATATTTTTAATAACTCTGTTTTTCATTGATCTTACTTCGATGTATCGTTTGTGTAGAAGGAGACCATGTTTACTACAGAAATGCTAGAGGCTCAAGTTGAAGAACTCGTTAACCAACGTGTGACGGAAGCTCTTATATCTGCAGGTTTTGATTGCACGATTGAGAAATACTGTCCCAGACGAGAGCGGATAAGGTGGGAAAATGAACTTCTGAATTTAAGGGTCATTGGAACTGACATTGCTGGTTACACTAACCGATTCTGGGAGCTATCGTTGCTTTGCCCACATTTGGTCCCATCAGCGGAAAGAGCAATCGAGAGGTACATGTCAGGATTGCCGATGGAAGTGTTTGGTTTTGTCCTTTCCCATCAACCAAAGACAATACTCAGAGTCATCAACATGGCGATTAACAGGATGAAGCAAGTTAGCCGATCAGAAGGAAAAGAGATGCCTGTTACAGGAAATGAAGTTAATGGGAAAAGGAAACGATGTGAGAATTATGTTGGAAGTCTCGCACAGAACCGAGTTGAGAAGCAAGAGATGCCCCGTAACTTTGAGAAAGGATCTTCATCCAACACGAATTACAAGGGAAAACCATCATTGTGCGGAAAATGTGGAAGGCACCACCATAGGGGATGCAAAATGCTGGTTTGCACCAAGTGTCAAAAGAAGGGTCACCTGGCCCTAGATTGTAAGGTCAACACCAATAAAAATAGGTGTTTTACGTGTGGCGAAGCAGGCCATTACGCGAAGGACTGCCCGAGGAAGAAGAAAGATGGACCCACTCAGGGAACTGCAACCACCCATCACCCCGGTGGAACATGCAATGGCATTAACTCAGTTAAAGGTACGTTTTTCGCTCAGCTATCTTAATATTTACATTTTGATTGATACTAGCGCCGATATAAGTTTTATATCTAAGGATATTTGTCACAATGTTAAGAAACCCGTTTCTTCCTTAGATAACGTGTATTCCATAGAACTAGGAAATGGTAGCTTGATGAGAGCTGATAAGATTTATCGTGATTATACTTTGACGTTAGAAAGTAAGCCTTTTAGCATTGATGTGATACCTATTAAACTGAGAAGTTTTGACCTTGTGGTTGGAATGGACTGGTTAGCTGATAACAAAGCCGCGGTGGTCTGTGACTTAAAGGCTATTCGTATTCCTATAGCTGACGGTGAACCTATGATGATTTATGGTGAAAAGAATGGCTCGCAATTACATCTCATTAACTGCTTGAAAGTCCATAAGTATGTGAGAAAGGGATGTATCGCGTTCTTGGCTCATGTAAGCCAAATTGTACCAGAAGAAAGGAGACCCGAAGACGTTCCTATAGTTAAGGAATTTCTTGAAGTTTTTCCGGAGGAATTACCTGGTCTCCCACTGCATCGAGAAATTGAGTTTCAGATAGACTTAGTGCCAGGAGCGGCACCGGTGGCTCGCGCACCGTACAGACTCGCACCCCCAGAGCTTCAAGAGTTGTCTAGTCAATTGCAAGAGTTGTTCGATAAGGGATTTATTCGACCGAGTTCTTCACCTTGGGGAGCTCCGGTCCTGTTTGTTAAGAAGAATGATGGGTCGATGAGATTGTGTATCGACTACAGAGAATTGAACAAGTTGACAATCAAGAATCGGTATCCGCTACCGAGGATTGATGACTTATTTGATCAGCTGCAGGGATCCAGTTGTTATTCGAAGATTGATTTGATATCCGGGTATCACCAATTGAGAGTCAAAGAAGCTGATGTCTCGAAGACAGCGTTTAGAAAACATTATGGACATTATGAGTTTACAGTGATGTCGTTTGGTTTGACGAATGCACCAACAGTGTTCATGGACCTCATGAATCGTGTGTGTAAGCCATACCTAGATAAATTCGTCATTGTGTTTATTGATGATATATTGGTGTACTCCAAGAACAGAGAAGAGCACGAGCAGCATCTACGTTCGATATTGACTATGCTTAGAGAAGAGCAGTTGTATGCAAAGTTCTCTAAGTGTGACTTTTGGTTACCAGAAGTACAATTTCTTAGCCATGTTGTAGGGGCCAATGGAATACAGGTCGATCCAGCAAAGATTGAGTCGGTTAAGAATTGGGAAACTCCAAAGACGCCAACCCAGATTAGGTAATTTTTGGGTCTAGCTGGTTACTACAGAAGATTCTTTGAAGGATTCTCTAAGATCGCCCGACCATTAACCGAATTGACACATAAGGGCAAGAATTTTGAGTGGTCAGAACCGCAAGAGACTGCATTTCAGTTGTTGAAGGAGAAGTTAACAACTGCACCAGTATTGTCTCTACCCGAGGGAAGTGAAGATTTTGTTGTTTATTGTGATACCTCACGTCAAGGAATGGGTTGCGTGCTTATGCAACGAAACAAGGTTATTGCTTATGGATCGCATCAGTTAAAGATTCACGAGCAGAACTACACTACGCACGACCTTGAGTTAGGAGCTATTTTCTTTGCACTTAAAATGTGGAGACACTACCTGTTTGGAACCAAGTTCACTATCTTCACTGACCATAAGAGTTTACAGCACATATTCGATCAGAAACAGCTTAACATGAGACAACGACGTTGGTTGAAACTACTTAACGATTATAACTGCGAACTTCAATACCATCCGGGAAAGGCGAATGTTGTGGCGGATGCCTTAAGCAGAAAGGAGCGAGAGAAACCTCTTAGGGTTAAAGCGCTTAACATAGTTGTCCGTACGAATCTCACATCACAAATCCGCGAAGCACAACAAGAAGCCATGAAACAAGAAAATGTCGATGTTGAATTTCTCAGAGGAATGGATAAGAAATTTGACATCAAGGAGGACGGAACACGGTACTTTGCTAACCGAATTTGGGTACCAAAGTTTGGTGGATTAAGAGAACTAGTGTTGGAGGAATCACATAAGTTGAGATACTCAATTCATCCGGGATCAGATAAAATGTACCAAGATTTGAAGGCGTTTTATTGGTGGCCGAATTTGAAAGCTGACATTGCTACTGTAACGACCCGTCAAAATCGCTATTGACGCGGCACGTTAATCATTGATTCCACATTGAGGTTTTGACCTCTATATGATATGTTTTGATAAAATATTGCATTCATTAAATAAGTGACTTTCTAAACATAGAAAGTTATAAACATGTGGGCGAGTGCTTAGGTATAAGCAAAACCCCAAAATACATAAGTCTTTAATTTACAGGTTGACATCACAGTCCAATTATTTATTACACAATGCAGTTTTATTTTGAATGCAATAAACTTTGTACAAAGCATGAGAGACTCCATGCAGGCAACAAGCACATCACAGCGGAAGCATTCTAAGGACCTGAGAATAAAATATGCTAAAAAGTCAACATGAATGTTGGTGAGTTATAGGTTTAATTGCTCGAGTCATAAATATATAAAGATAGACCACAAGATTTCATCAAAACTTTATCAATAGATTCTACGTAAAAGGGCACCCTGGTAACTAAACTTAACGCTATAGTGATAATTACCCCATTCGTTTTAATACACGCAAACCAACGTGTCATAAACTCAAATAACATACGTCCGTTAAAAGGCTAGCGCTCTAGCTCGGACGGGGATGTCAAGCCCTATGGATCCATATACAATTATTCGCACCCACCAGTCCATATCCTATGTACTGGCAGCTACTAGTTACCAAAGCTAAGGGATTTTCGGTTTAACTCAGTGTAGAATTTAGTATGTACTTGTGTCTTATCGCGTTTAAAATAAATTGCATGTATTCTCAACCCAAAAATATTTAAAGTATTTAAAAAGGGAGACTATAAACTCACAGTTCAATATTGAGACTCAATATTGTAGGCAAATTACGTAGACGTAATGATGGTAGATGACTGTATGGTTGGCCTTGGATTCAAGAACAATACCCCGAACAATACCCAATATTTCCTTAGCTTAAAGCGGTTTGAAACCCAAATTAAAAACACCCTCGTATATACCTTATTATTATTAAATTTAAATTTAAAATTATAATTATAATATACATATAAATAAAGATTATAGAAGAAGAAAAAAAGTGTGAGGAAATCCGTCGAGCAAACTGACCTTTTATAATACTTTTGCATTTACTGTAGCTCATGCGATCGCATGAGTTTTCAGTGTTTTTTCCATGCGATCGCATGGCCGCCTTTTCCTTTTTTGTTTGCTAGTTCGTCGACATCAAATAGTGTGTTACTGTAGCAAATAGTGTACTGTAGCAAATAGTGTTTACTGTAGCAAATAGTGTTTACTATAGCAAATCAATGTAACACTGTAGCAAATCACTGTAGCACTGTAGCAAAATACGGTTCACTGTAGTAAATAGTGTTTTACTGTAGAAAATAGTATTTTACTGTAGCAAATAGTGTTTTACTGTAGCAAAGTCATTTTTACAGTAGCAATTAGTGTTTTACTTGTACATCTTATAATATATATATATATATATATATATATATATATATATATATATATATATATATATATATATATATATATATATATATATATATATATATGTATATTTACATAATATTAAATCATATAGAGAATTGGTTTAAATTAGTCTAAATTTTCAGGGCCATCACATAACCTCCCCGTTAAAGAAAATTTCCTCCCGAAATTTTGAGTAGTACCTGTTTATGAGCGATATCAGTGAACAAATGTGGATACTTTTGCTTCATTTGATCCTCACGTTCCCAAGTAAACTCGGGTCCTCGTCTAGCGTTCCAACAAACCCTAACTATCGGTATTTTGCTTTGTTTTAATTGTTTGACCTCACGGTCCATGATTTCAACAGGTTCTTTGATAAAATGGAGTTTATCATTGATTCGTATTTCGTCAAGAGGAATTACGACATCCTATTCAGTTAAGCATTTCTTCAAATTTGACACGTGAAATGTGTCGTGAACACTACTAAGTTCTTGCGGTAGCTTTAATCGATAAGCAACTGCTCCAATTCTTTCTGTGATTTCAAAGGGTCCTACGTACCTAGGACTTAGCTTTCCTCGTTTACCGAATCATACAACGCCTTTCCAGGGTGACACTTTCAACATGACTTTGTCGCCCACTTGAAATTCTAGCGGTTTTCTTCTTACATCAGCATAACTCTTTTGGCGACTCATGGTCGTTTTCAATCGCTGTTGTATTTGAATGATCTTGTCAGTGGTTTCATGAATAATTTCTGGTCCAGTAAGTTGTCTTTCTCCTACTTCACTCCAACAGATAGGAGATCTGCACTTTCTACCGTAAAGTGCTTCAAATGGCGCTGCGTTGATGCTCGTATGATAGCTGTTATTGTATGAAAATTCTGCCAACGGTAAGTGTCGATCCCAACTGGTTCCAAAGTCAATCACGCATGCCCGTAACATGTCTTCCAATGTTTGTATTGTTCTTTCACTTTGACCATCTGTCCGTGGGTGATAAGCGGTGCTCATATCTAATCGAGTTCCCAATGCTTTTTGTAATGACTGCCAAAAATGTGATGTGAATCGAGTGTCGCGATCAGATATGATGGAGATAGGTACACCATGCCTGGAAACTACTTCCTTCAAATATAGGCGTGATAATTTCTCCATACTGTCTGTCTCCTTTATTGGTAGAAAGTGAGCTGATTTAGTTAGACGATCAACTATCACCCAAATAGTATCATGACTACTTCCAGTCCTTGGCAATTTTGTAATGAAATCCATGGTTATTCTTTCCCATTTCCACTACGGAATTTCTGATTGTTGCAGTAATCCTGATGGCTTTTGGTGCTCAGCTTTGACCTTTGCACACGTCAAACATTTGCTTACGTAAGTAGCAATTTCTGTCTTCATATTAGGCCACAAATAGAACTTCTTGAGATCGTGGTACATTTTCCCGTTTCCTGGATGAATTGAGTACCTCGTTTTGTGTGCTTCATCTAGTACTAGTTGCCTTAGGTTACCATGTTTTGGTACCCATATCCTACCAGCAAAATACAGGGTTCCATCGGCTTTTACTTCAAGTTGTTTTTCTAATCCTTTGCTCATTTCACCTTTTTCGTTTTCTTCTTTTAAAGCTTCTAACTGTGCTGCTTGAATTTGCTTTGTGAGATCGGTACGAATTGTAATGTTTAAAGCTCGGACCCTAAGAGGTTTTACTCTTTCTTTCCGACTTAGGGCATCAGTTACAACATTAGCCTTTCCGGGGTGGTAACGGATTTCACAATCGTAATCGTTTAACAACTCTACCCAGCGACGTTGTCTCATATTGAGTTGTTTTTGATCAAAAATATGCTGAAGACTCTTATGGTCGGTGTACACTGTACATTTGGTGCCATATAGATAGTGTCTCCATATTTTGAGTGCAAAAACTACTGCTCCAAGTTCTAAATCGTGCGTCGTATAGTTCTTTTCATGAATTTTTAGTTGTCGTGAGGCATATGCGATAACTTTTATGCATTGCATTAATACACATCCTAAACCTTGGTGCGAAGCGTCACAATAGATCACGAAATCATCATTTCCTTCCGGTAATGACAAAATGGGTGCAGACGTTAACTTCTTCTTTTGAGGACATGTTGGACCATTTGAGATAACTGAAAGAGTTGGACCGGTAGCTTACAGATTGGAATTGCCACAAGCACTCAGCGGTATTCGTGACTTTTTCCATGCATCCAATCTAAAGAAGTGCCTAGCCAATGATAATTTGATTATTCCTTTAGAGGAACTACGTATCGACGACAAACTTCATTTCATTGAGGAACCTGTTGAAATCTTGGGCCGTGAGGTGAAACAGTTGAAGCAAAGCAGAATTCCTATCGTAAAAGTTCGGTGGAACGCGAGAAGAGGACCAAAGTTCATGTGGGAGCGTGAAGACCAGATGAGGTTGAAGTATCCGCAATTGTTTCCCGAGAAAACTACTTCAGCAGACGATCACTAAAATTTCGGGACGAAATTTTCAATAACAGGTGGGTAATGTAACAACCCTGATTTTTCCGTTACTTCCGTTAACCTTCCGTTAGTTTATTTAACGGCGATTATTTAACTTTTATGTGTTTATGTGTAATAAATACATACTTGATCTTTGGAGGGTTTTAATAATTAATATGGGTTGATATTAATTCAAATAAATATTTCGGATAACGAAATACGATAAAAACGATACGATTTTGATAATAGCTTTTTGAGCAACGAAACGCTCGGGTTTATTTTAATAATTAATTTTAATAATTATTAACTTTTTAAAATATTTAATTTATTGGGTTTTTAATAAATTAAGTGATTGGTTGCGTTTAACGACCGGGTTAGCGTTTCGGGCCTTCGGTACGACTAAACGACACTTAAAACGGACCACGATTACACAGGATTGCAAAACGAGAGCCCGGGGATACCCCATGGGGCCCAATCGGCCGACCCCTCCCCCATACCCCCTTATATTTCAATTGTTGTAAATTTAGTGGCTTATGTGCTAATTGTTTAAACTAGGGTTAGTATAAATAGAAGTATTAACCTAAAAATAAATAAAACCCTCACAATTAAAAAGATGCAGTCGATCCCTCCTTGTTACCTTCCCATCTTCGACCATCATCACAATCACCATACCATCAATTTTCAATTTTTGATAAAACCTCAAGAACAAACGTTGCAATTCTCGATCTTCTCTACGCGTTGGTATAATTCTTTTAGCGATCTAAGGTATAATTGCATAAACCCTAATTCTTAAAATCTGATTTTTATAAGAGTTTCATAGTTATGTTGTCAATTGCTCAAGTCTATACGCGTACGTGTTAATCGTTATCGTTATTTTGATTGTTTGATTAGTTAGGGTTTAAAAACGAATTTTTTTTGTTTGATCAGAAAAATTAAGTTTTTCAAATGTTAATTATTATATTATAATCAGATTCCTTGCAAAAAACTATTGAGTTTAGGCTTTGGATTCGCTTGATTTCGTTTCCGTATGATTAAGTTATGTCGATTTGAATTATCGTTGTGTTTTTGTTACTTGGTCAGAAATATGGTATTGATAGACAACGAATTGTCATGTGATACTTATACCACTGGAAATATAATTTAAAAACACTCAATTTAGACTAGGATATCATGTCGTTTGCTTATGTATAACCCAAGATATGCTAGAATTAGTGTAAAAGTAGTTTTATACAGCACTTGCATGAAAATAACCTTGTATGATAAAATGTGTTAACTTCTGTGATTAAATATTTGCATATTTGAAAATTAGATAAAAGGTACTCCATCTTTCATGGGGATATCATAGGTAATTATATCTAGATCTTCAGATAATCGCGTGCGAATGTGACTAACTAAATAAGAATCGAATCTGTAACTTGCTCACGGTTTTGTACTCTGTAGATTGTGTGAATTGCATGAGCATGTATGCTTCTGGAAAATGGAACTTAACATGATATGTGACTTATTGTTATTTTATGTAAATCTCTGAAACCTTATGCATTGGGCACAATAGAGTCATACTTTATGTGAATTCTGATTTGAGCTGAAAACTGAATGTTCAAATTGCACGTATAAACTGTACAAATTGGCTAAATAAAAGTTGCTAGATTTTTGATATGTGTTACTTTGATTTGTCCTTGAACTATTAACACTGGTCTTGTATCAATTTCATGTTCCTAACTCCGGTTATAGCCAAAATGAAATCAGTGCGCGGTCAGAAACTGACTTGGCAAGCCCTAAATGTATCCCTTCTGATTCATGACTGGACGGACTTTTTGGAATCGATTTTAAGTATATTTATGATCTGGAGTTTTTCATGTTTACGTGAATTTTGTACTATGAGATAATGTGCTAAGTATGCTACGTGTTCATGAACTTTGTGCATAACGATAAACTGAAATTGTAAAAATGATCATTTATGACCTAAAACGTATTGTTTGACTTAGGTTTGACATTTTGACCAATATTTGACATGAACCTAATGATGTTGACTTTAGGTGACCACATTGACCAAGTTTGACTTCGGTTGACTTTGTTTGACTTGCATGATATAGTTGACTTTTACTTTGAAACTCGTCGAGTCGAGCAATAAGACAACGTACACTATGAAACCACACTTATTTAAGATACATATATTGACCAACCTAAATACGTATACCTAGGCTGCATTACTCGACAATAAACCGTACAAGTTAATTGTTCACTTTTCAATCCGAGCTTATTCAAAGGTGAGTCTACAGTCCCGCTGTTTACATGTTTTCAGGGATGAGAATACACGTTGTTATACTTACATTTTCAAATGCTTTTGTATTGACATGAGAACTATATATGCATATTGAGTTTGTTCAAAAAGCCTCTAGCTTGAATACTTTTAATACCATCGGTGTAAGCACAATTTAGATGGACGGATCCGTTAGGTTGACAACCTCACCCACTATAAAAACTGTGGTGCATTTATTTTGAACATTAAATACATTTGAATAAGTGTATAACATTTTACGAGGTAAGGCGGGTATAGTGGCTTCTATACTCGGGTCATTGCTAGTATTCAGGTGCTCAGATTATGCAAACAATAAAATCTCGTAGTCAAGGAAACTAAAATATTTTTCTGATAACTGTTTTTCAGATACTGTTACATTACTTTAAACCTGTAGATTTTCCAATATTATTTGTTGACCTGTTTTTACGTGTTGTTATTCTCAGGTCCTTAAGAGGTAGGCTTCCGCTGTGTTTACTGCATGTCTGGTCGTGGAGTCAGCATTTGATTTAATGAACATTATTTACTTTCGCATTTAAAACTTTTATACTGTTTAAATACTGTTGGCTTGTGGTTACGATCATAACAGTGTTTCTATTTTGGGATATTTGACTTATGTTTTTGAAAGTTAATTTTTAATAAAATTAAATGTGATTGCTTTAAACGTCTCATATAGAGGGCGTAACTGTTAACTGTGAGACCTGGATTAACACGCCGTCAGATGGTAATTTGGCGGGGTGTTATAAAGTTTAAAATGAGATTGTAATGGTGAATGCATATATCTACTCAAGCAATTAACACCAAAAGATATATCAGGTCTGGTTAATGTTAAATATATTAATTTACCAACTAATTTCTGATATTCAGTTTTATTTACTAAAGCACAATCATTTTTAGTAGCAACAGAAGAAATAACATAACCAGGTTCCATAGGAGTATATGCAGGTTTACAACCTAAAAGACCAAAATCACTTAACAATTCAAGCCAATATTTCCTTTGAGACAAACAAACACCCTTACTAGTTTTAAGAATTTCAATTCCAAGGAAAAATTTCAAAATTCCTAAATCTTTTATAAGAAACTTTGAGCTTAAAAAACTTTTGACTTCATCTATTGTAGCAATATCATTACCTGTAATAACCATATCATCAACATAAACAAGCATAGCCACAAACACACTATCACAATTAAAAGTATAAAAAGAATAATCAGACTTGCTCTGCACAAAACCAAACTCAATCAAAGCACCATTCAATTTTTCATTCCACATCCTAGGAGCTTGTTTTAAACCATACAAAGATTTGTTAAGTCCGCAAACCCTAGTTTCATCTAATAAAAACCTTCAGGAAGTTTCATATAAATTTCTTCATCAAGATCTCCATAAAGAAAAGCATTATTAATATCTAATTGAAACATAGGCCAACCAGATTGAACAGCAACAGAAATAAAGCATCTAATAGTAACATGTTTGACAACAGGTGCAAAGGTTTCCTCATAATCAATACCTTCTTTTTGACTAAAACCTTTTGCAACTAATCTAGCTTTATATCTTTCAATTTCACCATTAGATTTGTATTTAATTCTATATACCCATTTACAACCAATTGGTTTCCTGTTATCAGGTTATTCAGTAAGAGTTCAAGTATTATTCCTATTAAGAGCTTCTATTTCTTTGTTCATAGCTGATAATGCAAAAAACGAAAATATATTTCATAGCATTATTCCCCAAGAAAGACAAGCTTTTAGTTGCAATTGTTCTATTTACAAGTGATATTCGTTTAAATATTAAAAGGTGAAGACAAAAGACAGATTCGACGAATTGAAGACGCAAACGACCAAAAAGCTCAAAAGTACAAAATACAATCAAAGAGGTTCCAATTATTGATAAGAAACGTCTCGAAATTACAAGAGTACAAGATTCAAAACGCAAAGTACAAGATATTAAATTGTACGCAAGGACGTTCGAAAATCCGGAACCGGGACCAGAGTCAACTCTCAACGCTCGACGCAACGGACTAAAAATTACAAGTTAACTATGTATATAAATATAATATAATATATAATTAATTATATTAATTATATATATATTATATTTATAAAATAAACCGTCGGTAAACAAAGAGCCAAAATGGAGTGAGCTGTAATTTCAAACTCCGCGACTCGCGGAGTTTGAAGGCAAAAATTACCGCAAGTCGCGGAGCCCCAAAAACTGAAACTCCCTATAAAAGCAAACGAATTCTGATCGCAAAGACCACAAAAAATATATCCATCTCTCTATCTATATACGTAATATTTATATTTATAATTTATATTTTAATTTTAATTTTAATTTTAATCCTAATAATAAGGGTATGTTAGCGAATGTTGTAAGGGTGTAAGTCGAAATTCTGTCCGTGTAACGCTACGCTATTTTTAATCATTGTAAGTTATGTTCAACCTTTTTAATTTAATGTCTCGTAGCTAAGTTATTATTATGCTTATTTAATCCGAAGTAATCATGATGTTGGGCTAATTACTAAAATTGGGTAATTGGGCTTTGTACCATAATTGGGGTTTGGACAAAAGAATGACACTTGTGGAAATTAGACTATGGGCTATTAATGGGCTTTATAATTGTTTAACTAAATGATAGTTTGTTAATGTTAATATAAAGATTTACAATTGGGTGTCCCTATAAATTACCATATACACTCGATCGGACACGATGGGCGGGGTATTTATATGTACGAATAATCGTTCATTTAACCGGACACGGGAATGGATTAATTGAAAGGACCCGTTCATATACATTATAAACGATTCACAATAGTTGATTACATTGCGAGGTATTTGATCTCTATATGATACATTTTACAAACATTGCATTCGTTTTTAAAAGACAAACTTTCTTTACATCGAAAATTGACAGGCATGCATACCATTTCATAATATCCACTATCCAACTATAAATTGATTTAATAATAATCTTTGATGAACTCAATGACTCGAATGCAACGTTCTTCGAAATATGCTATGAAAGACTCCAAGTAATATCTTTAAAATGAGCAAATGCACAGCAGAAGATTTCTTTAACACCTGAGAATAAACATGCTTTAAAGTGTCAACCAAAAGGTTGGTGAGTTCATTAGTTTATCACAATCATTTATTTCCATCATTTTAATAGACCACAAGAATTTCATTTCCAGTTCTCATAAATATACGTCCCATGCATAGAGACAAAAATAATCATTCATATGGTGAACACCTGGTAACCGACATTAACTAGATACATATAAGAATATCCCCTATCATTCCGGGATCCTCCTTCGGACATGATATAAATTTCGAAGTACTAAAGCATCCGGTACTTTGGATGGGGTTTGTTAGGCCCAATAGATCTATCTTTAGGATTCGCGTCAATTAGGGTGTCTGTTCCCTAATTCTTAGATTACCAGACTTTAATAAAAAGGGGCATATTCGATTTCGATAATTCAACCATAGAATGTAGTTTCAATTACTTGTGTCTATTTCGTCAAACATTTATAAAAGCGCATGTATTCTCAGTCCCAAAAATATAAAGGGTAAAAAGGCAAATGAAACTCACCATACTGTATTTCGTAGTAAAAATACATATAACGTCATTGAACAAGTGCAAGGTTGGCCTCGGATTCACGAACCTAAATTAATTATATATATTTATGTGTTGGTCAATATTTGTCTAACAAATTAGGTCAAGTCATAGTGTACCACAATCCTAATGCTCGAGACTAATATGCAAAAGTCAACAAAAGTAAATTTGACTCAAAATAATTTCCAAAAATCTATACATGATTAATATATAGTTTAAATATCGCCGTTTTATATTTTTAAATATTTTTAAAAGATTTATTAGAGTAAATAATATAATTTATTTATTAATAAATAAAATTTTATATTAAATTTATATAATAAAATATACTTTTATATATATTAAGTAATAAAATTTATAGGGTTCATTTAATATCATAAAGATAATATGATAGGTATTATTAAAGTAAGTTATTAGACGTAGTAAAATATGTTTGTTTCACATATTTATTTGATAAAATAATATCTATAATGATAGTAAGTAAAAGTTGTATTATTTTGTAATAATAATTATTATTATAAAAATATCAATATTTATAATTACAAGGATGACATTATGATAAAACGATAATTCTAATTATGATAACTTTAATATTTACGATAATTTTTAATATTATCTTTAAAATAATAATTCTATTTAAAATAATAATAATAATAATAATAATAATAATAATAATAATAATAATAATAATAATAATAATATTTTATAGTAACAATGACATTTCTATTAAAATGATAATTTTTGTTAAAATGATAGTTTTAATACTAACGATACTTTTAATAATAATAGTAATGATAAAAATAATAAGAACGATAATTTTATCTAAATCAATATGTTATAATATTTTAATTTCATCATGATACTCTTACTCATTATTTCCTAATCGTTTCATTTAATAGCTTTTAATCGTCTTTTATATCGTGTTCATAATAATGATAATAATAGTAATCAAAATAATTAGGTGTTACAAATATTTGTTTTAATTACACTAATATTAATAATGATAGTTACTATAACATTATTAACGATAATACTAATAATTATCTTAATGATAATATAGTAATAATAATAATAACAATAACAATAACCATTTTTAAATAATGATATATATATATATTAATAATGATAATAATAATAATAATAATAATAATAATAATAATAATAATAATAATAATAATAATAATAATAATAATAATAATAATAATAATAATAATAATAATAATAATAATAATTGGATAATAATAATAATACTAATTATAACTTTAACGATAATAACGATAGTAATAATAAAAAAACAATTTTTAATGATAAATCCCTTTTATTGATAAAGATAATAATAATGATAATAATAAGATAAAACTAGAACGACGATAAAAACGAAAATAATAATAATAATCATTTTTAATAAAAATATCGAAAATTTAATTGATTATAACTTCTAATCCGTTCATCGAAACCATTCGATATCTACAGGAAAAGTTCTTACTTTTTTGCTAGCTTTCCAAGGACATGCATATCTTATACCTTATCTCAACCGCAAGTGTAACTAATTCAAGATTCAACCTAACCTGTCTAAGGGCAATATCAAAAGTACAAGCATGCATAATCCTAAATACTCGAGCACTAGTCAGGGATACACTATTAGTATGTAAAAGTTAAATTATGAGTACTCACGTATCAATATTGAGATTCAATATTGTAGGAAAGGTACGTAGACGCAACGGAAATGATAAACACTATATTGACCTCACGAGCATACCCATGAACCATACTCAATCACCTCCATAGCTATAACCCATAATTTCCTTAATCCTATCCTACTCGAAAAACAATTTTGAAATCACTTGGACAGCACTCCGTCGTAATATTTTATGTATACTAATAATATCTTGAAATAATACGGAGTAAATATATATATGTAAATCGATTGAGAGAGTTTAGAGAAAAATATTTTCAAGTTTCTATGAAATAATGAAACCTATTGAATTCTATTTATAATAGATTTTTGAATTATTAAAGTGAATTATTAAAGTATGAATTATTAAAGTGAATTATTAAAGTATGAATTATTAAAGTATGAATTATTAAAGTGAATTATTAAAGTATGAATTATTAAAGTAAATTATTAAAGTATGAATTATTAAAGTGAATTAATAAAGTTAAAGTAAAGTAAAAATAAAGTAAAGGTAAAGTTTAAGTATATAGTAAAAGTATAAAACTATGTACGTATAATACGCGTATAAATATATATAATATTAATTTAAATCGTTATATATATTTAATAAAATAAAATATAAATATCGTTATCTTTATCATACTAGTTAAGTAATGAGTTGTCAAAAGTGGTTCTAGATATTTATAAAAGTTATATACGTTTTAATAATAAAGTTCTTTTTAAACTGAAAACGTTTTTATACGTTTGAAACTAAATAGATCAATCGAGTCTTTATGAGATTCAATCTTCCACTATCCTTTGTCTAGTTCTCAATGATTGACAATTTGTTCTTATTTATAAATCACTTTACCATTTTTCGAATATTGTTAAAATGGAAAGATTTCTCAAATCAACGTGGGCCTTTCAACAGAGACTTGTAATCATAATTCAATATATCTGATAATTCAATCATTTGATCTTATCTTCTAATTCCATTGATAAATATTTTGAAACAGATACAATCATATAAAGTATTTAATCTAATATTTTGTTTACGTTTCAAGTTATAATATATATACACATATACATATATAATCATATTCGTTTAATAGTTCGTGAATCGTTGGAACTTGGTCGAGGTTGAATGAATGTATGAACATAGTTTAAAATTCTTGAAATTTAACTTAACAAATATTGCTTATCGTGTCGGAAACATATAAAGATTAAAGTTTAAATTTGGTTGGAAATTTCCGGGTTGTCACAGTACCTACCCGTTAAAGAAATTTCGTCCCGAAATTTGAGTGGAAAGGTCGTGAATGATAATAAGTATGTTTTCATGATGCATACGGGCTGAAAATTAGAGTTTTATCATCAGCGAATAATTTGGATAAACAATCCATTTATATGAAGAGTACGAATGAAGCTAACATAGAAGAGTGAAATGAGTAAGTGTAGATTCATCTTATCATTTGACGTAGATATGATTGATTCCCAGATTTCAAGGGATTTAAAGAAAATCTTCTTAATAAGATTTGACTCTCCGGTAATCAAGGGAATTAGGATCCGCTTTAAATGCGATCGTCCATTTTAATTGTTCTGTCGAAGATTTTCTTATAAATTCACCTCTTTCGTTTCCTTACAACTCACACCTTCTGTTGATGCATTTTATGCAAGTCCCTAGACATCTACCCACATCCATTGCAGGTACAACAGTTTACAGGCCACCATGATTGCTCGTTATTATCCTATCCGTGTTTGTATGTGGTTACAGGAACTGCAGGAACGAGATTTAGATGTTTGACTATGTTAGACTTAGTCAGACGTACGACTGAAGCCTCACTAGTACAGCTGACAGGCTCATACGCACGGTTGATGCTGAGCTAAGTCACAATTACAACCTAAATGAGAAGATACGAGTGAGTGATCACCCGTACGGCTGATGAAGCCAACTCGTACGTATGATAAATGAATCGTATGGGTGAGTCAACAGCAGGGGTATATAAAGTCTTATGTTCTTCATTTTAGGTTAAGCCTCTCATTTGTTACACACACTCAGATCTAGTGAGCTCCTCCGATTCTCTCTCAGTCCAAATCACCCAGGTGGTGAATAATAGCTCTAGGTGTTGATCTAATCACACTTGATTTAGTTGTGGTTTAACTAAATTAATCAAAAAAAACTTAACCTATTCACTAGAGGGTTTGATTCACTTATTCCGCCATTGTGTGAGTTAACTCTGTTAATTTCTAAGTTCCTAGTCATGTTTCATCACCTTCTATTCTTTCCCCTTCAACTCATATTTTAAAGTATTCATCAATATGCTCCATCCAGTTCTGATTCTCGATATACTTCTAACTTTCATATCGGTCATTCTTCTTTTTCATCTACCGCCGGAAGAATCTATTTACTTCTACTATACTCTTGGGTTTATAGTGTTTCTAGTTCTCCCGTGTCTTTATATTGCTATATGCATTGATATATATGGTTTATAATTTCTGGTTTGTCGTTGGGCTTTATATGTTCCCTTATATTTCAAAGTCTCTGCTTCTGTCTTCTATAATCATTATCATTCACAGTTAATGCTCTCTTTTATTTGCTGCAATTTATACCCCAATTTCTATTTCGGAGTTTTGTCCTTTCGTTTCTTCTTCTTGCGATTAAGCACCGCTTGTAATGGTCCAGAATTCACAGATATGAATTTCAGAATGAACATTGTTAATATTCTAGGAAGGAAATAGTGATGGCACGATCTTGACTTGTCAAATTACTAGAATACCTTGGAAAAGGCCGAATCATCAAGAAATATTTTCTTGATATTTTAGAGGTTAAATAGAATACAAGAGTCGTATAACATGGCACATGATGATGTTATGATCTGTTAATCATCACGTTCCATTTAGAAACTCATCATGACTTACTGTAATATAATCACATTGATCAAGTGTTATTATATTATACTAATTCATGCTTCAGTTCCCAACACTACTTCAAAATATTCCTATTTTAAACTTGAATGTTTCAGAATTTAGAAACTAAAATAGTTTCTTTTATGATGTAATACAGATAGCGCGAAGAGGTAAATGATTTCAAATAAGAAAAATTAAGAAAATAACTTCAGAAATATGGAGGATATTTATAATGAAAGATATGATGATATTTTAGAATTTCTAATATCAGAGGATGATGAAGAATATTGTTCGCAGGGGTTTAGAGTCAGGAGCAAGGTATTCGTTAAGGACTTCAGCAGGTACTGAATCATTTGGATCCTTTGAAGTCAGGTTCAGTCTTTGTAATTTGTCCACAGCCTCCTTCCTACTTTGCTCAATCCGTTTTCCAGTTCCAAAACTTCTTTTTTTCTGCGCTTTGCCAGCACACTTCATCATTATCATCCAGCTTTTACCGTTTAAAGTCGTTTATAGTTTTTGCTGCTTCATCAGCAATTTTTCCATTTTCGGAGAACCAATTCGTAGTTCGGAGTGTTTTTCAGAAACTTCACATTCAAATTAAGTCCAGAAGATAGACGTTATATATACACATATAACTGTTGGCGTAGACATGCTGCGAGATTTCAAAATACTGATTGCTAATTCCCAATGATTCGTATGGCAATTCTCATTACAAGATGCGAATGAGTAAATGATGGGGTTTCAATGAATAATTATAATGACTTTTTGGAGAGGCTAAAGTCAAAGGGTAATGAAGTTGTTGGTACATTTGCTAATAATGTGGTGGAATGTAAAAGGTTCCTTGGTAACGATGGTGTATATCTCAAGGTTATAATAAGGTTAATCTGACTGAAAAGTTGAAGTTGACTTGCTGGAGCTGTGACAAAACTGGCTACTTTAAATAGGAGTCGCAAAGTTATTTTTGCTAATAAATGCCAAAGAATCTGACGCGGATACGTTGTTTAAACTTTTACTTTGGTTTCAAGAGTTTTTCGGGTATATAACTATAGGTAACATGTGGTTGGATCATCATCTCGATTGCTCATCATTCGAAGTGTCTTCAGAAATTTTCGAAGGGTTTGAACACAGATTGTAATCGTTAACATACATTTGATGTTCTAACACAGTTTTGAAGTCAAAATATAGCTTGTGAAAGATGTAAGGATCTAAGAGTGATGATTTTGGTCATATCTCAAGTTGAATTTTGAGATTTCAAAATCAGAATATGTAATTAAATTTTGAATGAGTATGGTTGTTTTGATTTCTATAAAAGAATGTATATTGTTGTGAAAGTAGGGAGTATAATGGATGATTTGCTGAATCAGATTCGAAGAATGTAACATATTAATTGTGAATTTATATATCTCTCGGGTATTACCTACCCGTTAAAAAAAAATTTCACAATTAATATTTTGTACAAAAGAATTTTATTACAGTCTTTATGAAAATATATATATGTATATTTTCTTCAGATGTAACATAGATTTCATGAGTTAATGTTAAATTAAACTCATTTGATTTACGGTTGAAACTAGAATTGAATAATCCCTAAAGGCTTTAAAAAGTACATAACTTTTACGCAGTATTTCTTTAATGACATTGAAATTATGAATCAATACTTCATTATTTGTTGATGTATGATGTTCGGTTCGTGGAATTCTTGTGAATTTCGCAAAGTACGAATGATGTTATCTGAAAAGTTTCGGGTACATCGATGATGAAAGTGTAAAATCAAATATATACTTGATTTATTATGAATTGGAATTTGTTGAATTGCCACAGAAATTGTAGTTAACGCTAGTTAAGTTGCGGCCGAAGGACGTACATTGTTGCATATTTGTAATATGAATTAACCGAGTAGTTAAGATTCACACACAATAGCTTAGCACGGAAAGATTTATTTCAAAATATATATATATATATATATATATATATATATATATATATATATATATATATAATATACATATAATTTCTTCAGAGGGAATGAGTTAATTCTTCATAACTCGTTGATACAATATACACGTTATTGATTCGTAATGATGTCCATAGTGATTCTTGAACTGACGGAGTTTGTGATGTTATCGGTGTTGTTGATTCAGATGTTGACTGTACTGACGATGCTGGTAACGCTGACGGTACTGTTGATGCTGTTGGTAAAGCAAGTTTAGCTTGTTAATCACACACCATTTTTGTCAGGATTTCTACTCTTCCTTCTACCATTTTGGTTCGCTTAACTGATTTATGGTTAGGGCTAGATTAGATAATCTCTAAGACTTTATAGATTACATAATCGCCGCGGAATGTTTCTCCAATGAAGTTATGAATTAATACTTCGTCAGTTATTGTTGTTGGTACTCTTTGGTATCTATGGTGCGTATGACGTTGATGCTCGTGGGACAGATTGTGAAGTTGAGATTTACGACGCTGTTTTGGTTGGAGGTGGTAATGGTACTGTTAGCGTTGATGATGGTGGTACTGGTTATGCTGCTGATGCTGCTACTGGCGTTTGTAATCTCTGCACCATATTCTCCAAAGCCACTACCCGAGCGCGAAGCTCGTTGACTTCTTCTATTACACCGGGGTGATTGTCGGTTCGGACGAGCGGATAAATAAAATCTAAAATTTGATGTAATATATAATCGTGACGAGATACTCTGGAAATGAGTGAGAAAATGGTGTTTCGGACAGGTTCGCCGGTAAGTGCTTCAGGTTCTTCGTCAAGAGGGCAATGTGGTGGATGGAAGGGATCACCTTCTTCTTGTCTCCAATGATTGAGGAGGCTACGAACCCATCCCCAATTCATCCAGAATAGGTGATGACTGATTGGTTGATCTATTCTGGTCACACTGCTTTCGGAGCTTGAATGGGATTCCATTTCGGAATCTGAGTGACTTGAACTGATGACGAATTCCATTTCGTACGATTGGATAAAGGATTTTTTTTTTCGATATGAAATGATTTTGGCTAACGGATGGTATTCTAATTACATAGAATATATATATATATATATATATATATATATATATATATATATATATATATATATATATATATATATATATATATATATATATATATATATATATATATATATATATATAGATCAAAAGATTTCGTAGATTACGGAGGACTTTGCGGGATATGTCAGGCAAAGTTTAAATTAACAGATACGATAAGATATGATTTAACAGATATGCTAAGATATGAATTTTTGTCTATACACTATTCATACAATCAATGCAGCAAGACGTGTCTTAGACTAAAAATGATAAGCAGATAATTTCCTGAGGATGATAAGTAGTTAATTTTCGACACAAAATGATAAGCAAAACTTTTGACATGCAGACACGGTCGAAGTCCAGACTCACTAATGCATCCTATCGACTTATCAGTTAGACACACTAATACAGACCTGGTTCGCTAAGACCACCGCTCTGATACCAACTGAAAGGACCCGTTCATATACATTATAAACGATTCACAATAGTTGATTACATTGCGAGGTATTTGATCTCTATATGATACATTTTACAAACATTGCATTCGTTTTTAAAAGACAAACTTTCTTTACATCGAAAATTGACAGGCATGCATACCATTTCATAATATCCACTATCCAACTATAAATTAATTTAATAATAATCTTTGATGAACTCAATGACTCGAATGCAACGTTCTTCGAAATATGCTATGAAAGACTCCAAGTAATATCTTTAAAATGAGCAAATGCACAGCGGAAGATTTCTTTAACACCTGAGAATAAACATGCTTTAAAGTGTCAACCAAAAGGTTGGTGAGTTCATTAGTTTATTACAATCATTTATTTCCATCATTTTAATAGACCACAAGAATTTCATTTCCAGTTCTCATAAATATACGTCCCATGCATAGAGACAAAAATAATCATTCATATGGTGAACACCTGGTAACCGACATTAACTAGATACATATAAGAATATCCCCTATCATTCCGGGTTCCTCCTTCGGACATGATATAAATTTCGAAGTACTAAAGCATCCGGTACTTTGGATGGGGTTTGTTAGGCCCAATAGATCTATCTTTAGGATTCGCGTCAATTAGGGTGTCTGTTCCCTAATTCTTAGATTACCAGACTTTAATAAAAAGGGGCATATTCGATTTCGATAATTCAACCATAGAATGTAGTTTCAATTACTTGTGTCTATTTTGTCAAACATTTATAAAAGCGCATGTATTCTCAGTCCCAAAAATATAAAGGGTAAAAAGGCAAATGAAACTCACCATACTGTATTTCGTAGTAAAAATACATATAACGTCATTGAACAAGTGCAAGGTTGGCCTCAGATTCACGAACCTAAATTAATTATATATATTTATGTGTTGGTCAATATTTGTCTAACAAATTAGGTCAAGTCATAGTGTACCACAATCCTAATGCTCGAGACTAATATGCAAAAGTCAACAAAAGTAAATTTGACTCAAAATAATTTCCAAAAATCTATACATGATTAATATATAGTTTAAATATCGCCGTTTTATATTTTTAAATATTTTTAAAAGATTTATTAGAGTAAATAATATAATTTATTTATTAATAAATAAAATTTTATATTAAATTTATATAATAAAATATACTTTTATATATATTAAGTAATAAAATTTATAGGGTTCATTTAATATCATAAAGATAATATGATAGGTATTATTAAAGTAAGTTATTAGACGTAGTAAAATATGTTTGTATCACATATTTATTTGATAAAATAATATCTATAATGATAGTAAGTAAAAGTTGTATTATTTTGTAATAATAATTATTATTATAAAAATATCAATATTTATAATTACAAGGATGACATTATGATAAAACGATAATTCTAATTATGATAACTTTAATATTTACGATAATTTTTAATATTATCTTTAAAATAATAATTCTATTTAAAATAATAATAATAATAATAATGATATTTTATAGTAACAATGACATTTCTATTAAAATGATAATTTTTGTTAAAATGATAGTTTTAATACTAACGATACTTTTAATAATAATAGTAATGATAAAAATAATAAGAACGATAATTTTATCTAAATCAATATGTTATAATATTTTAATTTCATCATGATACTCTTACTCATTATTTCCTAATCGTTTCATTTAATAGCTTTTAATCGTCTTTTATATCGTGTTCATAATAATGATAATAATAGTAATCAAAATAATTAGGTGTTACAAATATTTGTTTTAATTACACTAATATTAATAATGATAGTTACTATAACATTATTAACGATAATACTAATAATTATCTTAATGATAATATAGTAATAATAATAATAACAATAACAATAACCATTTTTAAATAATGATATATATATATATATATATATTAATAATGATAATGATAATAATAATAATAATAATAATAATAATAATAATAATAATAATAATAATAATACTAATAATACTAATAATAATAATAATAATAATAATAATAATAATAATAATAATAATAATAATAATAATAATAATAACAATAATTGGATAATAATAATAATACTAATTATAACTTTAACGATAATAACGATAGTAATAATAAAAAAAAACAATTTTTAATGATAAATCCCTTTTATTGATAAAGATAATAATAATGATAATAATAAGATAAAACTAGAACGACGATAAAAACGACAATAATAATAATAATCATTTTTAATAAAAATATCGAAAATTCAATTGATTATAACTTCTAATCCGTTCATCGAAACCATTCGATATCTACAGGAAAAGTTCTTACTTTTTTGCTAGCTTTCCAAGGACATGCATATCTTATACCTTATCTCAACCGCAAGTGTAACTAATTCAAGATTCAACCTAACCTGTCTAAGGGCAATATCAAAAGTACAAGCATGCATAATCCTAAATACTCGAGCACTAGTCAGGGATACACTATTAGTATGTAAAAGTTAAATTATGAGTACTCACGTATCAATATTGAGATTCAATATTGTAGGAAAGGTACGTAGACGCAACGGAAATGATAAACACTATATTGACCTCACGAGCATACCCATGAACCATACTCAATCACCTCCATAGCTATAACCCATAATTTCCTTAATCCTATCCTACTCGAAAAACAATTTTGAAATCACTTGGACAGCACTCCGTCGTAATATTTTATGTATACTAATAATATCTTGAAATAATACGGAGTAAATATATATATGTAAATCGATTGAGAGAGTTTAGAGAAAAATATTTTCAAGTTTCTATAAAATAACGAAACCTATTGAATTCTATTTATAATAGATTTTTGAATTATTAAAGTGAATTATTAAAGTATGAATTATTAAAGTGAATTATTAAAGTATGAATTATTAAAGTGAATTATTAAAGTATGAATTATTAAAGTGAATTATTAAAGTATGAATTATTAAAGTAAATTATTAAAGTATGAATTATTAAAGTGAATTATTAAAGTTAAAGTAAAGTAAAAATAAAGTAAAGGTAAAGTTTAAGTATAGTAAAAGTATAAAACTATGTACGTATAATACGCGTATAAATATATATAATATTAATTTAAATCGTTATATATATTTAATAAAATAAAATATAAATATCGTTATCTTTATCATACTAGTTAAGTAATGAGTTGTCAAAAGTGGTTCTAGATATTTATAAAAGTTATATACGTTTTAATAATAAAGTTCTTTTTAAACTGAAAACGTTTTTATACGTTTGAAACTAAATAGATCAATCGAGTCTTTATGAGATTCAATCTTCCACTATCCTTTGTCTAGTTCTCAATGATTGACAATTTGTTCTTATTTATAAATCACTTTACCATTTTCCGAATATTGTTAAAATGGAAAGATTTCTCAAATCAACGTGGGCCTTTCAACAGAGACTTGTAATCATAATTCAATATATCTGATAATTCAATCATTTGATCTTATCTTCTAATTCCATTGATAAATATTTTGAAACAGATACAATCATATAAAGTATTTAATCTAATATTTTGTTTACGTTTCAAGTTATAATATATATACACATATACATATATAATCATACTCGTTTAATAGTTCGTGAATCGTTGGAACTTGGTCGAGGTTGAATGAATGTATGAACATAGTTTAAAATTCTTGAAATTTAACTTAACAAATATTGCTTATCGTGTCGGAAACATATAAAGATTAAAGTTTAAATTTGGTTGGAAATTTTCGGGTTGTCACATTAATAGCCACTAGAATAATTAAAACAGGGGTGAAATTATGTACAAGGACACTTGGTATAATTGATAACAAAATATTAAAACCTTGGGTTACACTCAGTCGACATCCTGGTGTAATTATTAAACAAGGTATTAAAATCTTGTTACAGTTTAAGTCCCCAATTAGTTAGAATATTTAACTTCGGGTATAAGAATAATTTGACGAGGACACTCGCACTTTATATTTATGACTGATGGACTGTTATGGACAAAAACCAGACGGACATATTAAATAATCCAGGACAAAGGACAATTAACCCATGGGCATAAAACTAAAATCAACACGTCAAACATCATGATTACGGAAGTTTAAATAAGCATAATTCTTTTATTTCATATTTAATTTCCTTTATTTTATATTTAATTGCACTTCTAATTATCGCATTTTTATTATTGTATTTAATTGCACTTTTAATTATCGCATTTTTATTGTTATTGTATTTAATTGCTCTTTAATTTTCGTACTTTTTAATTATCGCAAGTTTATTTTATCGCACTTTTATTATTCGCAATTTCATTATCGTTATTTACTTTACGCTTTAAATTAAGTCTTGTATTTATTTATTATTTTACATTTGGTTTTAACTGCGACTAAAGTTTTAAAATCGACAAACCGGTCATTAAACGGTAAAAAACCCCCTTTATAATAATAATATTACTTATATATATATTTGTATTTTTATAAAAGTAAACTAATATAGCGTTAAGCTTTGTTTAAAGATTTTCCCTGTGGAACGAACCGGACTTACTAAAAACTACACTACTGTACGATTAGGTACACTGCCTATAAGTGTTGTAGCAAGGTTTAAGTATATCCATTCTCTAAATAAATAAATATCTTGTGTAAAATTGTATCGTATTTAATAGTATTTTCTTGTAAAATTTAAAAGCTATTTTATATACACCTCGCAAAAATATCAAGTTATTTTTGGCGCCGCTGCCGGGGAACAATCTAGCTTAAAAGCCGGAAGCGCAACGCTACATAAAAAAAAGATTTTTATTTTTAGTTTACTTTTATAAAAATACGTTTTTGTAAAAAAAAAATATACGTTTTTAATTATTCGAAAATATAAAAAGAAAACAAAAATATAAATATTTTTAAGAGTTTGTTAAATATTTAAGTTTTATAAAGTTTCTTTATTTTTATTTTATAAAAATATAAGTTTTATTTAAATATTTTGTGTTTATTTAGAACATAAAAAAAACCGAAAAAAAAAAATTAATATATATATAAATCTATTTTTAAGATATTTTTAAAATTATAAAGTAGTTCTATTTTTATTTTAGTTTTTAAATATAAGTTTTTATTATATAAATATTTTGATTTAAACAGAAAATATAAAACAGAAAAAAAAAACAAAAACGTCGAATTAAAAAACTGTACCAGAGTTGAATTTTGGAACCCCGCGACTCGCGGAGTTGCCAGCCTCGAATACCGCGACTCGCGGAGAGAGTCTGACACGGGTACACAGAAGCCGTAGCAGCATTAATTACGGGTTTTTATTAATTATATTTAAACTTAAACCCTAATTAGGGTATATTTATTATAATATTTAGTTTTTATTAGTTTATTTTGTTTTAATTAGTTTAATAAAATATAAAATTAATAGTTTTAATAAATAATTAATATAAAAATAATATTTTTATAAAAATTGTACTTTTTACAACTTTTAGTTTATTTTTATATTTTGTCCCTTTTTAATCGTTTTAGCGTAATATTTGTATTTTTCGCTCGTATTTAGTTTTAATTCATAGTTTTTGCCATAGTTATTTTTATTTATAGATTTTTAGGCTTTGCCGTAGAATTCCTTAAGTGCTTTTTTTTCTTTAGACTAAAATTTAGGTACTTTAGAATTTTGCGACGCCTTTTTAAGTTTTAGTTTCTTTTTAAGTTATTTCCATTTGGGATTTAGTTTTTCCTGTAAGCTTTAATATTTTTAGACGACTTTTACCCATGTATCAATTATCATTCCAATTAGTAATCTCAATTTGCGATTATAATTTTAAGTTAGTTGTAGTAATAAGGTTAGGTTAGTCAAGTGTTTTTAAGTTTTATAAGTTTCTTTTATTTTTCCGTCACCTTTTATTTTTCAACCATTTTTCTTTTTCGACCTTTTTCCGACGCGCTCTTTTTCTTTCTTATTTCTCGTCATTCTAGTTTTTAGGACATAGATTTTTATTCTACTTCTTATCTAAATTTCTTAAAATTACGAAAATTTATTTTAAGTGGTTAAATTGATAGACATCAAAATTTTTTGGTTCGTAGTAATAGTTGGATTTGTACGTGGACCGGGTTATTGGAGCCAAACAGTCCTCAATTATATTGAGACCAAACGAATCCTGCCCCTCTGCTGCATCTTTTGGCTATTCGAAACGTGGGCAAAATCAGAAAAGTCTATTGATTGGATAACTTATTATAATTTTTCTTTCCTTTTAAAAACTAATAGGATATTCAGTGAATGCACCGAGCAAGACGTTCACCACCTTTTATACGTTCACCACCTGTAACTAGATCAAGACATTTAGCAAATATTACTGCCGTTGATTTTTCTTTAGAATCGTCATCCAGTCGACCAAGTACTCCAGTTCAAATTTCCGATAATCCATTTTTTGAACCCGACCTCACAATTGAGAATCCGGAGAATATTCAAGGACGATTCGTAGATCCTGAACCACTAAACTTTCCTCCGGAACCACCAATCATTCAAACAGAGATTGTTGAGGAACGAACCATTAAATCAGAATCCTCTAGTGATTCCGATTCAACAAATTCAATTATGGAGAATCTGGAACCTTTAAGTATGGAAGACCGAATGAGAGCTAAACGCACTGGCCAAGGTCACGCAATTACTCATCCAGACATTAATGCGCCAGATTATGAAATCAAAGGACAAATTCTACACATGGTGACTAATCAATGCCAATTTAGTGGTGCACCGAAGGAAGATCCAAATGAACATCTTCGTACCTTTAATAGGATCTGCACACTATTTAAAATCCGAGAAGTGGAGGATGAACAGATATATCTCATGTTATTTCCCTGGACTTTAAAGGGAGAAGCCAAAGATTGGTTGGAATCGTTACCTGAAGGGGCGATTGATACATGGGATGTTTTAGTTGAAAAATTTCTTAAACAATTCTTTCCTGCATCTAAAGCCGTAAGACTTCAAGGAGAAATTGTTACATTCACACAGAAGCCGAATGAAACTCTATATGAGGCGTGGACTAGATTTGGAAAGTTGTTAAGAGGATGTCCGCAACATGGTTTAGATACCTGTCAAATAGTACAAATATTCTACCAAGGATGCGACATCACTACAAGGAAAGACATAGATATAGCAGCTGGTGGTTCTATTATGAAGAAAACCAAAACTGATGCTTACAAAATTATTGATAACACTGCTTCCCACTCACATGAGTGGCACCAAGAAAAAGATATCGTTAGATCATCTAAAGCAGCTAGAGCCAATTCTAGCCATGACTTAGATTCCATTTCCGCAAAGATAGATGCTGTTGAGAGACGAATGGAAAAGATGACTAAAGATATTCACTCAATACGAATTAGTTGTGAGCAGTGTGGAGGACCACATTTGACAAAAGATTGTCTCAGTATTGAATTAACAATGGAACAAAGAGAGAATATTTCATACATAAACCAAAGGCCTGGAAATAATTATCAGAATAATTATCAACCGCCAAGACCGATCTATAATCAAAACCAGAATTATAACCGAAATATTCCATACAACAACCAACAAGGTCCTAGCAATTAACAAGTATCCAATAATACTTACAACCAGCAAAGACCTAATTTTCAAAACAAACCACCACAATAAACTGATGATAAAAAGCCGAATTTAGAAGATATGATGATGAAGCTAGTTGAACCTCAAATGAAGTTTTTCACATCTCAGAAACAAACTAATGAACAAAATGCTCAAGCATTTAGAAATCAACAAGCTTCTATTCAAAATCTGGAATAAGAAGTAAGTAACCTAGCAAGGTTAATAGGTGAAAGAAAATCGGGAAGTCTACCTAGTGATACAAATGCTAACCCCCGGAATGAAACAGCTAAAGCCATTACCACAAGAAGTGGTACAACACTTAAACCACCTGAAATACCTGTAACTTCTGATGAAGCTATTCCTACTCCACAAGAACCACAACCTGATCCAGATAAGAAAAAAGAACCGGTAGTTGAAAAGGTTAATGAAGATAACACAGTTAAGGCTAAACCTTATGTTAAACCATACCAACCACCACTTCCTTACCCGAGTAAAATGAAGAAAGAGAAACTTGAAGCCGAGCAATCCAAATTCTTGGATATGTTTAAACAGATAAATGTAAATCTTCCTTTCATTGATGTGATTTCAGGAATGCCTAGATATGCTAAATTCTTGAAAGATCTAATCTCAAATAGAAATAAAATGGAAGAACTCTCGGCTGTTACCATGAATGCTAATTGTTCAGCAGTGCTGTTGAATAAGATACCAGAAAAATTATCTGATCCAGGAAGTTTCACAATTCTATGTTTTCTGGGTAGTCTTAGTTCAATAGAAGCATTGGCAGACTTAGGTGCTAGTATAAATCTAATGCCATATTCACTATACGCTAAACTAGACCTTGGAGAATTGAAACCAACCAGAATAAGCATACAACTAGCCGATAGATCAATAAAATATCCTAGAGGGATAATGGAGAACATGCTAGTTAAAGTTGGTACTTTAGTATTTCCAGTAGATTTTGTTGTTTTGGACATGGAAGAAGATTCTCAAGTTCCTCTCATATTAGGAAGACCATTCTTAAACACGGCTAAAGCAATGATAGACGTGTTCGGTAAGAAATTGACCCTACGTATAGAGGATGAGAGTGTTACCTTTTCAGTTGATAGAGCAATGAAACAACCGCAATCTGCAGATGATACATGTTATTATATTCAAACTATAGATGCACATGCAGAATTATTAGAAGAATTTCTAGAATTACAAGGAACAGGAGAATGTTCTTTAGGAGAAGGTAATGAACCAATTGATGAAGCTGAAATGTTAGCTACACTTATAGCTAATGGATATGAACCAACAATAGAAGAAATTCAAATACTAAAAGAAGAAGACAGATATCGATACAAATCATCGATAGAAGAACCTCCGAAATTAGAGTTAAAGCCACTTCCAAACCATTTGGAATACGCTTATTTACATGGTGAATCTGAATTACCTGTAATAATATCGTCTTCTCTTACTGAAAATGAGAAATCACAACTCATTTCTGTGTTGAAAGCTCATAAACCAGCCATTGCATGGAAGATTCATGATATTAAAGGAATAAGTCCTTCGTATTGCACACATAAAATCCTTATGGAAGAAGGTCATAAAACGTATGTGCAACGCCAACGAAGACTAAATCCTAATATGCAAGATGTAGTTAAGAAAGAGATTATTAAACTGCTAGATGCAGGTCTAATATATCCAATTTCTGATAGTCCATGGGTAAGCCCAGTTCAATGCGTACCTAAGAAGGGTGGCATGACTGTCATTACAAATGAAAAAAATGAGCTTATTCCTACTAGGACTGTAACAGGATGGCGTGTATGTATTGATTATCGAAAATTAAATGACGCCACCAGAAAAGATCACTTTCCCTTACCTTTCATTGATCAAATGTTGGAAAGATTAGCCGAAAATAGTTACTATTGTTTTCTAGATGGATTTTCCGGATATTTTTAAATTCCAATAGCACCCGAAGATCAAGAGAAAACCACATTCACCTGCCCTTATGGTACTTTTGCTTACAAACGCATGCCATTTGGACTTTGCAACGCCTCTGCAACCTTTCAAAGGTGTATGATGGCGATTTTTCATGACATGATAGAAGAATGCATGGAAGTTTTCATGGATGACTTTTCAGTCTTCGGTGATACATTTGAAACATGTCTAGTTAATCTGGAACGAATGCTTATTAGATGCGAACAATCAAATCTAGTACTTAATTGGGAGAAATGCCATTTCATGGTTAAAGAGGGCATCGTTCTTGGACATAAAATTTCAAAAGAAAGAATTGAAGTGGATAGAGCTAAAGTAGATGTAATTGCTAAACTTCCACATCCCACCAATGTTAGAGGAGTTAGGAGTTTTCTAGGGCATGCCGGTTTTTACCGACGTTTCATAAAAGATTTTTCTAAAATTGCCACTCCTATGAATAAACTCCTAGAAAAGGATGCTCCATTCATCTTTTCAGATGAGTGTATCAAATCTTTTAATATTCTTAAAGAGAAACTCACTAATGCGCCGATCATGATAACACCAAATTGGAATTTACCATTTGAACTAATGTGCGATGCAAGTGATTTTGCAATGGGAGCCGTTTTAGGACAAAGGATTGAAAAATGATTTCAACCTATATATTATGCTAGTAAGACGTTACAAGGAGCACAAACGAACTATACAACTACTGAAAAAGAACTCCTTGCTATTGTCTTTGCTTTTGACAAATTTAGTTCATATCTCGTTCTAGCTAAAACGGTGGTCTATACCGACCATTCTGCTCTTAGATACCTATTTTCGAAACAAGATGCTAAACCAAGATTAATCCGTTGGATCTTACTCTTACAAGAGTTTGATATTGAAATCCGAGATAAAAGAGGAGGCGAAAATCTCGCCGCTGATCATCTTTCTCGTCTTGAAAATCCTGAATTAGAAGTTCTAAATGAATCGGCCATACAAGACAACTTTCCTGATGAATATCTATTGAAGATAGATTATAATGAAATTCCATGGTTTGCAGACTATGCAAACTACTTAGTATGTGGATTCCTTGAAAAAGGATTATCGTACCAAAAACGAAAGAAATTCTTCAGTGATATAAAACACTATTTTTGGGAAGATCCACATCTGTTTAAAAGTTGTCCCGATGGAATAATACGCCGATGTGTATTTGGAGATGAAGCTAGTAAAATTTTAAACCATTGTCACACAGGACCAACAGGAGGGCATTATGGGCCTCAATTAACAGCAAGAAAAGTTTATGAAGCTGGATTCTATTGGCCTACAATTTACAAAGACGCACACCTTCTTTGCAAATCCTGTGATGCTTGTCAAAGGGCCGGAAAAATAAGTCAACGTGATGAAATGCCACAAAATGTCATACAAGTATGTGAAGTATTTGACATTTGGGGTATTGACTTTATGGGTCCATTTCCAAAATCTCATAATAATCTCTATATTCTCGTAGCCATTGATTATGTATCTAAATGGGCGGAAGCACAAGCTCTCCCAACTAACGATGCACGAGTTGTAGTCAACTTTTTAAAACGTCTTTTTGCAAGGTTTGGAACACCGAAAGCTTTAATAAGTGATCGGGGTACTCATTTTTGTAATAATCAACTTGATAAAGTTCTTAAAAGATATGGAGTAACTTATAAAATCTCCACCGCATATCATCCACAATCAAGTGGACAAGTTGAAAATACCAACCGAGCTTTAAAATGTATTCTAGAGAAAACCGTAGGATCAAATCCGAAGGAATGGTCCATTAAATTGGAGGATGCACTCTGGGCTTTTAGAACAGTCTACAAAACTCCAATTGGAACCACACCTTTTAGACTTGTTTATGGAAAAGCATGTCATCTTCCAGTAGAAATTGAACACAAAGCATTTTGGGCTTTGAAAACATGTAATCTTGATTTACATGAAGCCGGACGTCTACGATTAAGTCAACTAAATGAATTAGAAGAATTAAGACATGAAGCATACGAAAATTCGTTAATCTATAAAGAAAGAACGAAGAAATGGCATGATAAAAGAATCAGAAGTTTAAAAGAATTTAAAGAAGGAGACAGAGTTCTTCTTTTCAATTCACGATTCAAGCTATTTCCTGGAAAATTGAAATCAAGATGGTCTGGACCATTCATAGTCAAAAGAGTTTTCCCATACGGAACGATAGAATTAATAAATTCAAATCGGATTGAATTTAAAGTTAATGGTCACAGAGTTAAACACTACATAGATAGTCCAATGGAATTCGACAATGAAGTTAATCATAATTTCGATACCACAGCTAACTAAGTGTGGGGAGAATCAAGTCTTTAAAGGATAATATGTATTTCTGTTAGAGTTAGATTGTCTGTTTTCGTGTAGTTCTCGAAAATGGAACCCGAATGGTCTTTCCCTAGCAGACCCTAAAGAACTAGTCTTCTCCCCCCATTCTGAATTTTTATTTTTTTAGGAAATGAAGACTGCCTGTGAACTAAACCATGGTCTAATGCTACACGCTTTGATCACTAAACGTAATAATGACACACTTCCGAGTGAAATAGTATCAGTAATCAGAGAAAGATTGGACGGAGTTAGAAAAGAATCCAGATGCGAAGATAATAAGTTACAATTTGGTAAAGGAAAATCAAAATCCGTAGCAAAAAGAAGAGCACGACACCTAGAAAGATGTCACAAATGCGGAAAATGGTCACAAGGAGGTAAATGTTCAAATAATCAAACTTATTCAAATACCGAATTTGTTACTTTATGCAGAGACGGACCGTTCATATGTTTAGAAGAAAAAACACTGAATGCTCGAGGTTACGCCTATGTAGCTATGGAAAACCAATTAAACCGACTATCTTATGAATGGGATAGATCGTATAACTAAGAATACTATCTCACAGGTAAGTCTGTACAGTTTTTATTTTTTTTTATTTTTAACCTTTTGATAATAAACGCTAATTTGTTCGCTAAAAAGTATTAAATTGGTATTGAATAAAATTAGGTTTGGCGACCGAAATTATTGATATCATTCAAAAATTTATTACATCACTACGAAATTTAACGTTTATTCTTAAGGTATAAATATCTTTAATCAATCAACCCAAAATATTTCAAAAATTCGTCATGAGTTAAATTAGGTCTTGGAACCGAAATTACTTTACCGAAAAAAGGGGCGCATATTTTTGATAATATTTAATTGATTAAAGTGGGATAAAAAGCCAAAAAGATTTTTAATTTTATTTTTACCATGTTTTTAAAATTAATATATAAATCTTAAATTAATATTGTAAACTTTGTAAAATCAATATATTTAAAATTGTAAATATTTGAAAAATTAATATAAGTTTGGTGTGAATTTATAATATGAATTTTTAAATTAAGTTTGGTGTGAATTTTTAATTTTTAAAATATGAATTTTATTTTTATGCATTTTAAATTTTAAGTTTGGTGTGAATTTTTAATATTAATTTTAAATTTTATATTTTAAGTTTGGTGTGAATTTAAAAACAAAAATTTACTTTATCTCATTAAGTTAAAAATATGATTTTTAAAATTCGTCGTAAGTTGAAGACTAGGTCTTTGAACCGAAATTGCTTTACCCAAGGGAGGGACGAGAACTTTTATTATCATTATTTTTAATCTTATTGAATTAAAGTATGCCAAAAATATTAAAAAACTAAAAAAAAATCTAAGCTTTTAAAACAATCGCTTGAAAAAGACAAATTTTAAAATTTTGTCGAAGGACGGACTAGGACATCGATCCGAAACGACCTCGTCCTAAATAACAAGGGAAACAAAATTTTAAAATTAATTACTTAATTGTTTTAATTAGAATAAGATATATTTAAAAAAAAAAATTACAAACTCCGCGACTCGCGGAGTTTGATGGGTCAAACACCGCGACTCGCGGAGGGACCGAAATACAGAAAAAAATAAAATGCCAGAACAGCTCAGTTGCACACCACAACACAGAAAATACTGCGAAAACAAACCGCAAAAACCCGAAAAAACACCCCCAAATTCACAATTTTTGACCGTTAATCATCAAATCTTTTACTAAAATCATGTTGAGAAGGATGCTATCAAGGAATTACTCAAGAAAAACGGTAAATTTCTACACCTAAACACCATTTAATCCGAAAATTAGTGTTCTTGAGCAATTTTTTCCCCAATTTGATTTTAATGCTTTTTAGTGTAATTATGCTTAATTTGTTTATGTATTATGCTTGTATAACCTAGATTGATGCTATTTAACATGATTAGAAGCCTTAAACTTCAAATTTTGAGTAATCTAGGGTTTGTGTTCTTGAGCAATTTGGGGCTTTTTGATATAAACAGGTTATGGCCTATTTTTGTCATGAATTGTTGCTAAATTAAGTAGTGTAACATGTTTAGGTAGTTAAATGATCCAAACTTTGAGCCTAAACATGATTTTGAGAATTAAAGTGGACTTTTTCAAGTCTAAAATTCATGAACTTGATTTTTGAGAGATAATGCCATTTGAAACTTGTTTAATTGCTAGTAATGATTATTTTGACATGTTATTTGAGTTGAATGCTTATGAACTTGGCGAACATTTTCGTATATGCTTATTTGAAAAAGTGTAGATTTGATGAAAATATGAAAATGAGCTTAAGTTTGATATAAATTGATCATGTCATTGTAATTATTTTGATTGATGATTTTGCTGACACTAATGCATATTTTGATGCACAAAAAATGTGTTTGATGTGTTTTGCAGACTGAAAGGGGTGAATCTTCATCCCAAGCTCACAATGCTCCTGCTGAGAATGCGGAACAACAGGAGGTGGATAACTACTACAAACAAGATATACCTCATCCAGTCATGATATTTTCTGATATGCACTTGGAAGATTTGCACCCGAACCTGAGATTTGACAGACTTTGGATAGATTATCCAAAATACCAAAGGGGTTTGCATACTCTTCATTCTAAAGTTGTTGAGGTGCCTAGGGTCATAGAATGGGGACCATTAGAAGCTGTAGAATTGGCCGGGCCAATTAGGGAATTACTTGCACAGAGGTATGGTAATTCTACTTTTAACGACTGGGTACGTTTATTCACCATGCGTAGACCTGTATATAAAGTATGGTGTGAAGAATTGTTGTGTAGTATAGAATTAAATGATCGGGTAGATAGTTTAACCGATCGATCTTTTATTAGATTTTTGTTAGGAGGTTCGATACGCCACATGTCTTTACTAGACATGGCTCAAGCTTTACGTATATATACGCCTGAGGAGTTAGCATCTGCCGATTGTAGAGGGTTGATACTAAATGGTAGAAAGATAGATGAAAATTTTGATACACATGGTGTATGGAGTCAAATGACAAGCCATCACCGATTCAAAGGGGGAAATTACTCTTATTTAGATATAGATAGAGCTGAATTAAGAGTAATTCATAGGTTTTTAGCTAATTCGATTACACAAAGAGGTAAGAACAAGGAAAAGGTAAATGAACAGGATTTGTTTTACCATATGTGTATTCGAGACCCACAAAGCACTGTAAGTATACCTTATTGTGTGGGTTATTATTTATCAGCTATGGTTAGGGGGATGAGACCGCATAGCATAATAGGAGGTGGTATATTTATTACTTTGATTGCTGAATATCTCGGTGTGGATATAAGTCGGGGGGATTATTAGTCGAAGAACCAGAACCCCGCGATACAATAGGTTTAAATGTATACCATGGTGCGAAAGTTTTGAAGAGGCGAAATAACGCCGCAGTACAATACCATGGTAGACATCCACAGGTTGAGAGAAACCAATAGCAAGGTAATGTAGGAGGGGGAAATGAAATGCAAGAAATGCAAAGGTTTATAGCTTCACAGGAGTATGAAAATGCTAGACATAGAGCATTTGAAGATTGGCAAGTTCATCAAAACCAAATCATAGCTTATTGCCAACATATAGGTAGAAACTATATTCCTACTCAAAAGCCCATATTCCCTCCCTGGTCTATAGAGATTCAACCACCGTATCCTACGTATAACCCAGCCGAAGCATTTTATAGCACCTATGGTTATGCATGGAACCCCTACTGGTATCAGTATCATCCCTAGTCTACTTAGTTTTATTTATTTTATAATTTGTAATGTTGATACGTTTAATACTTATTTAATATTGTAATAGTTTTTATAATTTTCTAACTTTTATTCTTAGATTTTAATAATTTTTGAATGTGGGGTAATATACCAAACTTCAAAAATATGTATATATGTATGCAGTTTATCTTATGTACACAACAGGGTAAAACAACGCATTTTCAAAGACTGGCATTAAGTTCAGCAAAAGCAACTAATTTTGACGACAAGATGCAAAATATATGTGAAATAACAACAAGACGGAATGAACAAATGATATGCACCATTTATCATTCAGCAAGCAAACACAAATATGTTTGGAAACTTTGGTAAAATTTAATCATTTTCACACAAATCACCCTCAATAATTTAAATTGTTACTGATTTCTTGCAAATGAGGGCATTGCAAGATCTTAAGTGTGGGAAGGGGTTAAATTCTTTCGAATTTTAAAATTTTTACTTTATACACTTGGTTACCATTAGAAATACTAGTAAAGTAGTAGTTGTATTAGAATCTAGTGCTCTCTGATAATAAAGAACATCCCTAGTCTTATATACTGACTACCCAATTCTAGTAAAATTTTTCAAAATTTTCAATTAAATGAACTCAAAATCATGTTTATACATATTTATGAATGATAAAACTAGGTTTTAACACCGAAATTATTGTTACCTCGGAAAGGACATAAATTGAGAAACAAACCAAAATGTTAAAATTCATTTAAAATGGAATAGAGGACAATAAAAAGGAAAATAAAAGCCAAGTGTGGGAAAATTCTCCAAGTTATTCAAAACATATGTCACATATTTTTGTACAAATAACTGAAAATGCTTTTACTTTGGACTAAACTAAAAAATTTTACCTGATTTACTGTAAGAAAGATGGATCTACACGATGAATCAATTCCATCATTAAAAGGAAGTAAAGTCTTCCGAAAAAGACACGCGCTTCTTGATTTAGGTCAAGAAGTTGTCGTCCAGACTAGCTGTAGGTTGACGAAAAATCTAGAAAAGTCATCACTAAAATCAGCAGGAAATCCACGGACCTCAGCATTAAACAGGGTCGCCAAGTGGTCAGATTTATCCTAACCATGAGAAGGATTTATCTCGTACAATGGGGGGCACCATGCAAATTAGCTGGATAAGACTAATGAATCAGATCCCCAGAAAGGATAATCTCCTTAAAAGATCAAAAATCATCTTTTAAGCCTGATATTACTCAATCCTTGAGATTGACCTTAAAGATTGAGAATTACAAACTCATGGAATTCAATGATATCTAAACTCGAGCCTGAACGAGAAAATATTTTGATCAAAATTACAAACCGATTTGTTTTCTAAAAACCCATTTTCAATGCATTCATTACCATTGAACGTAAAATCCTAGGAATTCACCTGGAATTCATTAGGTCATCTGAACCAAATCGGGTGTCAACCATAAGAACGGTGGTTGCATAGCATGGTTAAAGACAGGACCTTGTGCCAGACCGAAAAATCATAAGGGTGAGCTTTACTATTGCTCCTACCAAGGATAGTAATTGCGTCCGACACATTATATACCATAATTAAAAGCATGTCAGGGGACATTGCCTTAACAGTTGCTTGTTCAACGCTTTCCTTTACAACCGGACGGTAGTTTACCGAAAGGTAATATACGGGACAAGTAAACTGGACGTGTTGCTTTCCAAATACAAGGTTAGCAAGTGGGTGACACAAAACCATAAGTTTTGAGCTAAAATTTTCAAATCTGAAACCCACCAAACCCACAAAAATATTTTGCAAACACCGGTGAAGGGTTATTCCGGAAAACTTATCTAGGGTAAAAACTAGATTTAATTTTCAAAAGATCAAATGTTTTCATAAAGATCCAATTTCCTTAATGGATCTAAATTTTTATAGTCATGTGGGACTGTAAACCATATCGTTACTACCATTGTTTATACCGTCGTATAGAAATCACTGATGTACAAAGTGTGAAGAATAAAGAAGTGATTCTAGTATTTCAAGACTATATTGCTTGAGGACAAGCAACGCTCAAGTGTGGGAATATTTGATAATGCAAAAAACGAACATATATTTCATAGCATTATTCCCCAAGAAAGACAAGCTTTTAGTTGCAATTGTTCTATTTACAAGTGATATTCGTTTAAATATTAAAAGGTGAAGACAAAAGACAGATTCGACGAATTGAAGACGCAAACGACCAAATAGCTCAAAAGTACAAAATACAATCAAAGAGGTTCCAATTATTGATAAGAAACGTCTCGAAATTACAAGAGTACAAGATTCAAAACGCAAAGTACAAGATATTAAATTGTACGCAAGGACATTCAAAAATCCGGAACCGGGACCAGAGTCAACTCTCAACGCTCGACGCAACGGAATAAAAATTACAAGTTAACTATGTATATAAATATAATATAATATATAATTAATTATATTAATTATATATATATTATATTTATAAAATAAACCGTCGGTAAACAAAGAGCCAAAATGGAGTGAGCTGTAATTTCAAACTCCGCGACTCGCGGAGTTTGAAGGCAAAAATTGCCGCAAGTCGCGGAGCCCCAAAAACTGAAACTCCCTATAAAAGCAAACGAATTCTGATCGCAAAGACCACAAAAAATATATCCATCTCTCTATCTATATACGTAATATTTATATTTATAATTTATATTTTAATTTTAATTTTAATTTTAATCCTAATAATAAGGGTATGTTAGCGAATGTTGTAAGGGTGTAAGTTGAAATTCTGTCCGTGTAACGCTACGCTATTTTTAATCATTGTAAGTTATGTTCAACCTTTTTAATTTAATGTCTCGTAGCTAAGTTATTATTATGCTTATTTAATCCGAAGTAATCATGATGTTGGACTAATTACTAAAATTGGGTAATTGGGCTTTGTACCATAATTGGAGTTTGGACAAAAGAACGACACTTGTGGAAATTAGACTATGGGCTATTAATGGGCTTTATAATTGTTTAACTAAATGATAGTTTGTTAATGTTAATATAAAGATTTACAATTGGGCGTCCCTATAAATTACCATATACACTCGATCGGACACGATGGGCGGGGTACTTATATGTACGAATAATCGTTCATTTAACCGGACACGGGAATGGATTAATAGCCACTAGAATAATTAAAACAGGGGTGAAATTATGTACAAGGACACTTGGTATAATTGATAACAAAATATTAAAACCTTGGGTTACACTCAGTCGACATCCTGGTGTAATTATTAAACAAAGTATTAAAATCTTTTTACAGTTTAAGTCCCCAATTAGTTGGAATATTTAACTTCGGGTATAAGAATAATTTGACGAGGACACTCGCACTTTATATTTATAATTGATGGACTGTTATGGACAAAAACCAGACGGACATATTAAATAATCCAGGACAAAGGACAATTAACCCATGGGCATAAAACTAAAATCAACACGTCAAACATCATGATTACGGAAGTTTAAATAAGCATAATTCTTTTATTTCATATTTAATTTCCTTTATTTTATATTTAATTGCACTTCTAATTATCGCATTTTTATTATTGTATTTAATTGCACTTTTAATTATCTCATTTTTATTGTTATTGTATTTAATTGCACTTTAATTTTCGTACTTTTTAATTATCGCAAGTTTATTTTATCGCACTTTTATTATTCGCAATTTCATTATCGTTATTTACTTTACGCTTTAAATTAAGTCTTGTATTTATTTATTATTTTACATTTTGTTTTAACTGCGACTAAAGTTTTAAAATCGACAAACCGGTCATTAAACGGTAAAAACCCCCCTTTATAATAATAATATTACTTATATATATATTTGTATTTTTATAAAAGTAAACTAATATAGCGTTAAGCTTTGTTTAAAGATTTTCCTTGTGGAACGAACCGGACTTACTAAAAACTACACTACTGTACGATTAGGTACACTGCCTATAAGTGTTGTGGCAAGGTTTAAGTATATCCATTCTCTAAATAAATAAATATCTTGTGTAAAATTGTATCTTATTTAATAGTATTTTCTTGTAAAATTTAAAAGCTATTTTATATACACCTCGCAAAAACATCAATAGCCTCATTCCAATTAACATCAGTTGAAGCTTCACTAAAAGATTGAGGTTCTTTACTCTTGTTAAGATTAGAAACAAAGACAAAGTTTTCAGAATCAAGTTTAGAATAATTAACCACTCTTTCTATTCCATATTTAACCTTGCCTTCAACAACATAATCATCATACTTTCTGGGAAGATTTGACACCCTAGTTGATCTTCTAATATCAGAAGTATCACTATGTGTTTCTGTTTGATCTTGATTTTCATTTAAAATATTTTCAGAATTAGAATTGCCCTCAGGGTGTGTATCTTCTGTCATAGGAGTTGCTGTAGGTTTAGAATGAACACTACTACCTTCACCTAAATCAGACATAACTCTCCCTTCATCATTGGGACTTGAAGTGTATTTTGACATAGACTCAAGATTATCAAAAAGATTAAGATGATTTAAATCAGAAGGAATATTTTTGTTATTTTGACATTGACTTAGAAAATTAGAATTTTTCATTTTAAAAGGATAAACAGTTTCATAGAATTTAACATCTCTAGAATATAAAATAAGTTTTGACTCCAAATAAAAAAAGTTTATAACCCTTTTTTGAATTAGAATAACCAATAAAGACACATTTTTCAAACCTACTAGAAAACTTATTTGAATTATTAAGAACGGTAGCATAACAAAGACAGCCAAAACACTTAAGATGGGAGAGTTTAGGTGAAACACCAAATACAAGATCATAAGGAGACTTCCCAGAAAGCACAGATGAAGGTGTCCTGTTTATAAGATAAGTAGCAGTCATAATACACTCACTCCACATATTAAAAGGTAACCGCCCTTGAAACATAAGAGACCTAGCAACATTAAGAAGGTGTCTATGTTTCCTTTCAGCAATGCCATTTTGTTGAGGTGTATAAACACAAGTGGTTTGATGTAAAATACCATTATTAAGACAAAATTTTGCAAGCTTTGATTAATAAATTCAGATCCATTATCAGTCCTTATTGTCTTAATTCCTTTTCCAAATTGATTTTTAATAAAAGCAATAAACTGAACAATATTTTCAAAAGTTTTAGTTTTTATCCTTTTTGAAGAAAAACCCATACAGCCCTTGACAATTCATCAACAATGGTTAAAAAATATTTATAACCTTCTCTACTTTGTATTTTGAAAGGTCCCCAAAGATCAAAATGAACAAGATCACCTAAATCTTTGGACTTATGTTCACTAAGTGGAAAAGGATCTCTGGTTTGTTTAGCCCTGTGACAAGTATCACATGGATCAGAAATGTTGGTATTATCAATTTTAAGATGTCCTTTTAAAACTTGCAAGACTTGGTCAGAAGGATGACCAAGTCTTTGATGCCATAGCTGAGCAGAAACATAGCAGATAGTATTGCAACTAGAAGAGTTCATCTTACAATTATCAATAGCATTAAACAAATAAAGACCTCCAAGAACATCTACCAGTCCCCACAGTTTTCATCAACTTTAAGTCCTGAATATAGCAGTAAGATTCATCAAAGCCAACAAATAATTTGCTATCTTTAGATAATTTACTCACATAAATAAGACTGACACAATAATCAGGAACAACTAAGACATCAAATAGAGTAATGTTATCAATTAATTTTAAATTTCTAACTTTTATAATTCTAGCTTGAGTCCCATTGGGATGACCAACAGTAAAATGTAATTTGGAAATATCAACAACATCAAAAAGATACTCTTCAGCAGCAGTCATATGTTGATTAGCACCAGTATCAACTATCCAACCTTGAGACTTATGTCTCATTGTCTTAGAACTATTAACTTTAAAAAATTCATTGAATCTTTCATTAAAAATTTTACAGTTATTAATAAACATACCACTCATATTAGAACTCATCTCAACAGCAGGATTCTTGTCAGATATAAGATTCAAAATTTTCATCATTTGTTCCTGTGAAAAACTTAAAGGAACAGAAGAAGAAGAAGAAGAAGTAGAACAATCTTGATTGCTAATAAGATTAGAATTATCCACAACAGAATTATTAGAAGCATTTTTGGATTGATTAAAATTATAATTCTTTTTCTTATAGCCAGGTGGATAACCCTTTAACTCAAAGCATCTCTCAATTGTGTGGCCAAACTTTTGACACTTATCACATTTTAAATTCATATTTGGACCTCTTATGGTATTATCAAAACCAAGTTTAGTAGTAAAAGTTGGTGACTGAATTTTCTGATTTTGATTTTTAACAAAAAAAGCAGAAGCTTAAGTTTTATTACTCTTCCCATCAGCATGTAATCCCCTATGAGATTCTTCCCTAGACACTACTGCAAAAGCAGTTTTGACATCAGGAAGAGGATCTCTAGTAAGAAGATTACTTCTGACAGGTTGATAAATATCATCAAGCCCTATTAAAAATTGCATCAGCTTAATAAGTTGATTATGAGCAGTGAAACCATTTGCAGCATTACAAGTACAAGCAGGAAGTTTAGTTCAAGCATCATATTGTTTCCAAAGTGTATTAAGTTTATGATAATAATCAGCCATAGAAGATTCACTTTGTGTTAAAGAGTTAATCTTATGATGCAAATTAAAAGTAACAGATCCATCAACTTTATCATATGTATCAGAAAGATCTTTCCAAATAGCAGATGCATTATTAGAAAAAATTTGACCCATATAAAGTTCTTTAGATATAGAACTTAAGATCCATGAAAGAACCATAGAATTACATCTATCCCACTGACTTACAAGTGCAGGGTCAGTAGTACTCTTAATACAAGTACCATCAATAAAACCTACTTTATTTTTAGTACCTAGAGAAAGTAACATAGTGTAGTGACCCGAACTTTTCCATGTTTATATATATTAAATGAAATTGATTTTTACATGATTAAGTGTTTCCAACATGTTAAGCAATCAAACTTGTTAAGAATAGATTATTTGAAATGAGTTTCATGTAGACAATTGACCACCCAAGTTGACCGGCGATTCACGAACGTTAAAACTTGTAAAAATGACATGATGATATATATATATGGATATACATATAGTTAACATGAGATTATGATAAGTAAGTATCTCCATAAGTATATTAACAATGAGTTATATACATAAAAATGAGACTACTAAGTTAAGAAACTCGAAACGATATATATAACGATTATCGTTATTACAACGTCTTACTAAATACATATGTATCATATTAAGATAATGTTACACTATATTTAACATGATAAAATGATAATTATATATATCATTAAGTATGTTAACAATGAACTACATATGTAAAAACAAGACTACTAACTTAAGGATTTCGAAACGAGACATATATGTAACGATTATCGTTGTAACGACATTTAAATGTATATATATCATAGTAAGATATATTAATATATCATAATATCATGATAATATAATAATTTAACATCTCATTAGATATAATAAACAATGGGTTAACAACATTAAATAAGATCATTAATTTAAAGGTTTCAGAACAACACTTACATGTAATGACTAACGATGACTTAACGACTCAATTAAAATGTATATACATGTAGTGTATTTAGATGTATTAGTATACTTTTGGAAGACTTCAAGAAATATATCAAAACACTAATACTTAATGAAAATGGGTACAATTACATTCCCATTTTTTTTTATCAAGAATTCTAGTCGTATTCATATCCGTATTATACACAGCTTCTAGACGTACTTACTGTGGGTATATACCAATAGGAACTAGCATGGGATTCCACTTTTGATTATGTCATGTATGACTAATCAATTTTAACTTCTACCATGAACTAGTCAACTAACTAGAACTCCTTTTAACCCCACTCATCACTCACCACTTACCACTCATCATTCACTCCATTTCACTTCCAATTCTCTTTCTAATTCTCTCTCAACACACACACACACTTATGAATGAATTTTTCCAGTAGTTAATCATCATATTCATCAAAAATTACTTCAAGAATCAAGCTATAATCATCTTAGGAAGAACACTTCAAGAACACTTCGAAAATCCTTTCAAGTTTACTAGTTTACATCCAAGTTTTCTAATCCATTCCAAGTAATCATCTAAGATCAAGAAACCTTTGTTATTTACAGTAGGTTATCTTTCTTATTCAAGGTAATAATCATATTCAAACTTTAATTCAATTTCTATAACTATAAACTATCTTAATTCGAGTAAAAATCTTACTTGAACTTGTTTTTGTGTCATGATCCTACTTTAAGAACTTTCAAGCCATCCAAGATCCTTTGAAGCTAGATCATTTCTTGTCACTTTCAGTAGGTTTACCTACTAAACTTGAGGTAGTAATGATGTTCATAACATCATTCGATTCATATACATAAAACTACCTTATTCGAAGGTTTAAACTTGTAATCACTAGAACATAGTTTAGTTAATTCTAAACTTCTTCGCAAACAAAAGTTAATCCTTCTAACTTGACTTTTAAAATTAACTAAACACATGTTATATATCTATATGATATGCTACCTTAATGATTTAAAACCTGAAAACACGAAAAACACCGTAAAACCGGATATACGCCGTCGTAGTAACACCGCGGGCTGTTTTGGGTTAGTTAATTAAAAACTATGATAAACTTTGATTTAAAAGTTATTCTTCTGAGAAAATGATTTTTCTTATGAACATGAAACTATATCCAAAAATCATGGTTAAACTCAAAGTGGAAGTATGTTTTTCAAAATGGTCATCAAGACGTCGTTCTTTCGACTGAAATGACTACCTCTTACAAAAATGACTTGTAACTTATATTTCTGACTATAAACCTATACTTTTTCTGTATATATTCATAAAATAGAGTTCAATATGAAACCATAGCAATTTGGTTCACTCAAAACGGATTTAAAACGAACAAGTTATGGGTAAAACAAGATTGGATATTTTTTTATTGTTGTAGCTACGGGAAATATTGTAACAATTCTATACAAATCATAACTTAACAAACTTATATTGTATTATTCATGTATTCTAATATATATTATGTAATCTTGGGATACCATAGACACGTATACAATGTTTTGACATATCATATCGACCCATCTATATAATATATTTTGGAACAACCATAGACACTCTATATGCAGTAATGTTAGAGTTAGCTATACAAGATTGAGGTTGATTCTAAAATAATATATATAGTTTGAGTTGTGATCTAGCCTGAGGCTTGTATACACTGGGTTGTGGATTGATCCAAGATAATTTATATTTATTTATTTCTGTACATCTATGAAAGAACCCGTTCATATACATTATAAACGATTCACAATAGTTGATTACATTGCGAGGTATTTGACCTCTATATTATACATTTTACAAACATTGCATTCGTTTTTAAAAGACAATCTTTCTGTACATCGAAAATTGACAGGCATGCATACCATTTCATAATATCCACTTTCCAACTATAAATTGATTTAATAATAATCTTTGATGAACTCAATGACTCGAATGCAACGTTCTTCAAAATATGCTATGAAAGACTCTAAGTAATATCTTTAAAATGAGCAAATGCACAGCGGAAGATTTCTTTAACACCTGAGAATAAACATGCTTTAAAGTGTCAACCAAAAGGTTGGTGAGTTCATTAGTTTATCATAATCATTTATTTCCATCATTTTAATAGACCACAAGAATTTCATTTCCAGTTCTCATAAATATACGTCCCATGCATAGAGACAAAAATAATCATTCATATGGTGAACACCTGGTAACCGACATTAACAATATGCATATAAGAATATCCCCTATCATTCCGGGATCCTCCTTCGGACATGATATAAATTTCGAAGTACTAAAGCATCCGGTACTTTGGATGGGGTTTGTTAGGCCCAATAGATCTATCTTTAAGATTCGCGTCAATTAGGGTGTCTGTTCCCTAATTCTTAAATTACCAGACTTTAATAAAAAGGGGCATATTCGATTTCGATAATTCAACCATAGAATGTAGTTTCAATTACTTGTGTCTATTTTGTCAAACATTTATAAAAGCGCATGTATTCTCAGTCCCAAAAATATAAAGGGTAAAAAGGCAAATGAAACTCACCATACTGTATTTCGTAGTAAAAATACATATAACGTCATTGAACAAGTGCAAGGTTGGCCTCGGATTCACGAACCTATATTAATTATATATATTTATATGTTGGTCAATATTTGTATAGCAATTTAGGTCAGGTCATAGTGTAATCCTATCCTATAGCTCGAGTCTGACTTTACAGTATAGTAACATGTTATATTACTCATGCTCAATTAAGATTCTAGTAAAAGGTGACGTGTGAAACAACGTAACTCAAATGGTTTCATAATCATAAAATAGTATTTTAGGTTTTTTTTTTTTTTTTAGAGAAAATCAACACAAAAAGTTAACTGAAAAGTTAACAGGAAAAGTCAAAGTTCAAAGTCAAAAGTCAAAGGTTAAAGTCAAAAGTCAAAGTAAAAATGAGGTCGCATGCAAATATATAATAACTTATACAAAAATGATTTTCGGTCAAACATGACTAAACGGGCCACTTCAGCTATTTTTAGAAAAATTATCGGAACTCCGATTGATAAACGGCCAAAGATAAAAGTTACACATTACCAAAAAGATTAAGCATAAATATTACAGAAGTAAACTAAACCTAGACAACTCGTAGTTGCCAACGCGTTTTCGGCGTTTCAAAGTTAATTTTTCAGCTTTAATAAATTTACAAAAGTGACCGAGTAGCCTACTTTGGAGATTTTTAGAAAATTCCTCAAAACTCGTATTGACAAACGGTCAAAGCCTGCAAATTCTCGTTACCACAAAGATATAACATGATTTTTGGCAAGAGTAAACACATATCAGGCCGACCATGACAACTGATACAAAACTGACATTTTTAAATAAAAAAGCTTCAGCTCTTTTTAGAATTTTAAAATGTGACCAAACCGTCAACTTTGATGATTTTTAGAAAAATCGTCGAGACTCGAATTGACAAACGGCCAGAGTCATTTGTTAGACCTTACAGCAAAGAATTCAGTGGTATTTTTTTTATATATGAAACAACGCAGATCAGCGAGAATTTCAGTTCCCGTTTCGACATTTCATCAAAATTTGTAAAACTTCTTTTGTCCATAACTTGACAACCGTTCAACGAAACGAGACGTGCTTTATATGAAAATTCATCTACTCGACGAGTAGAATCCAAATAACCACTTTTTATAACCCAGAAAATTAGTTCACTAATTATCATCAGCAATTTTAATTACGAAATTAATTATGCAATTTGTTTATTTCATAACTTTCTAACCGTTACTTGGATTCAAGTGATTCTTAAACCAAAATTCAACTATTTTTCGCTAGCTTTCCAATGACATGCATATCTTATACCTTATCTGAATCGTATATGTAACTAATTTAGGAATCAACAAAACCTATCTAATGGCAATATCAAAAGTACAAGCATGCATAATCCTATATACTCGAGCACTAGTCAGGGATACACTATTAGTATGTAAAAATTAAATTATGAGTACTCACATATCAATATTGAGATTCAATATTGCAGGAAAGGTACGTAAACGCAACGGAGATGATAAACACTATATTGACCTCACGAGCATACCCATGAACCATACTCAATCACCTCCATAGCTATAACCCATAATTTCCTTAATCCTATCCCACTCGAAAAAATAACTTCGAAATCACTCGGACAGCACTCCGTCGTAATATTTTATGTATACTAATAATATCTTGAGATAATACGGAGTAAATATATATATGTAAATCGATTGAGAGAGTTTAGAGAAAACTATTTTCAAGTTTCTATGAAATAATGAAACCTATTGAATTCTATTTATAATAGATTTTTGAATTATTAAAGTGAATTATTAAAGTATGAATTATTAAAGTGAATTATTAAAGTATGAATTATTAAAGTGAATTATTAAAGTATGAATTATTAAAGTATGAATTATTAAAGTGAATTATTAAAGTATGAATTATTAAAGTTAAAGTAAAGTAAAAATAAAGTAAAGGTAAAGTTTAAGTATAGTAAAAGTATAAAACTATGTACGTATAATACGCGTATAAATATATATAATATTAATTTAAATCGTTATATATATTTAATAAAATAAAATATAAATATCGTTATCTTTATCATACTAGTTAAGTAATGAGTTGTCAAAAGTGGTTCTAGATATTTATAAAAGTTATATACGTTTTAATAATAAAGTTCTTTTTAAACTGAAAACGTTTTTGTACGTTTGAAACTAAATAGATCAATCGAGTCTTTATGAGATTCAATCTTCCACTATCCTTTGTCTAGTTCTCAATGATTGACAATTTGTTCATATTAATAAATCACTTTACCATTTTCCGAATATTGTTAAAATAAAAAGATTTCTCAAATCAACGTGGGCCTTTCAACAGTGACTTGTAATCATAATTCAATATATCTGATAATTCAATCATTTAATCTTATCTTCTAATTCCATTGATAAACATTTTGAAACAGATACAATCATATAAAGTATTTAATCTAATATTTTGTTTACGTTTCAAGTTATAATATATATACACATATACATATATAATCATATTCGTTTAATGGTCCGTGAATCGTTGGAACTTGGTCGAGGTTGAATGAATGTATGAACATAATTTAAAATTCTTGAAATTTAACTTAACAAATATTGCTTATCGTGTCAGAAATATATAAAGATTAAAGTTTAAATTTGGTTGGAAATTTTCGGGTTGTCACAGTACCTACCCGTTAAAGAAATTTCGTCCCGAAATTTGAGTAGAAAGGTCGTGAATGATAATAAGTATGTTTTCATGATGCATACGGGCTGAAAATTAGAGTTTTATCATCAGCGAATACTTTGGATAAACAATCCATTTATATGAAGAGTACGAATGAAGGTAACATAGAAGAGTGAAATGAGTAAGTGTAGATTCATCTTATCATTTGACGTAGATATGATTGATTCCCAGATTTTAAGGGATTTGAAGAAAATCTTCTTAATAAGATTTGACTCTCCGGTAATCAAGGAAATTAGGATCCGCTTTAAATGCGATCGTCCATTTTAATTGTTCTGTCAGAGATTTTCTTATAAATTCACCTCCTTCGTTTCCTTACAACTCACACCATCTGTTGATGCATTTTATGCACGTCCCTAGACATCTACCCACGTCCATTGTAGGTACAACAGTTTACAGGCCACCATGATTACTCGTTATTATCCTATCCGTGTTTGTATGTGGTTACAGGAACTGCAGGAACGAGATTTAGATGTTTGACTATGTTAGACTTAGTCAGACGTACGAGTGAAGCCTCACTAGTACGGCTGATAGGCTCATACGCATGGTTGATGCTGAGCTAAGTCACAATTACAACCTAAATGATAAGACACGAGTGAGTGATCACCCGTACGGTTGATGAAGCCAACTCGTACGTGTGATGAATGAATCGTATGGGTGTATCAACAGCAGGGGTATATAAAGTCTTATGTTCTTCATTTTAGGTTAAGCCTCTCATTTGTTACACACACTCAGATCTAGTGAGCTCCTTCGATTCTCTCTCAGTCCAAATCACCAAGGTGGTGAATAATAGCTCTAGGTGTTGATCTAATCACACTTGATTTAGTTGTAGTTTGACTAAATTAATCAAAAAAAACTTAACCTATTCACTAGAGGGGTTGATTCACTTATTCTGCCATTGTGTGAGTTAAATCTGTTGATTTCTAAGTTCCTAGTCATGTTTCATCACCTTCTATTCTTTCCCCCTCAACTCATATTTTAAAGTATTCATCAATATGCTCCATCCAGTTCTGATTCTCGATATACTTCTAACTTTCATATCGGTCATTCTTCTTTTTTTTTTCATCTACTGCCGGAAGAATCTATTTACTTCTACTATACTCTTGGGTTTATAGTGTTCCTAGTTCTCCCGTGTCTTTATATTGCTATATGCATCGATATATATGGTTTATAATTTCTGGTTTGTCGTTGGGCTTTATATGTTCCCTTATATTTCAAAGTCTCTGCTTTTGTCTTCTATAATCATTATCATTCACAGTTAATGCTCTCTTTTATTTGCTGCAATTTATACCCCAATTTCTATTTCGGAGTTTTGTCCTTTCGTTTCTTCTTCTTGCGATTAAGCACCGCTTGTAATGGTCCAGAATTCACAGATATGAATTTCGAAATGAACATTGTTAATGTTCTAGGAAGGAAATTGTGATGGCACGATCTTGACTTGTCAAATTACTAAAATACCTTGGAAAAGGCCGAATCATCAAGAAATATTTTCTTGATATTTTAGAGGTTAAATAGAATACAAGAGTCGTATAACATGGCACATGATGATGTTATGATCTGTGAATCATCACGTTCCATTTAGAAACTCAGCATGACTTACTGTAATATAATCACATTGATCAAGTGTCATTATATTATACTAATTCATGCTTCAGTTCCCAACACTACTTCAAAATATTCCTATTTTAAACTTGAATGTTTCAGAATTTAGAAACTAAAATAGTTTCTTTTATGATGTAATACAGATAGCGCGAAGAGGTAAATGATTTCAAATAAGAAAAATTAAGAAAATATCTTCAGAAATATGGAGGATATTTATAATGAAAGATATGATGATATTTTAGAATTTCTAATATCAGAGGATGATGAAGAATATTGTCCGCAGGGGTTTAGAGTCAGGAGCAAGGTATTCGTTAATGACTTCAGCAGATACTGAATTATTTGGATCCTTTGAAGTCAGGTTCAGTCTTTGTAATTTGTCCACAGCCTCCTTCCTACTTTGCTCAATCCGTTTTCCAGTTCCAAGACTTCTCTTTTTCTGCGCTTTGCCAGCACACCTATTCATTATCATCAAACTTTTACTGTTAAGGTCGTTTATAGTTTTTTTGCTGCTTCATCAGTATTTTTCCATTTTCGGAGAACCAATTCGTAGTTCGAAGTGTTTTTCAGAATCTTCACATTCAAATTAAGTCCAGAAGATAGACGTTATATATACACATATAACTGTTGGCGTAGACATGCTGCGAGATTTCAAAATACTGATTGCTAATTCCCAATGATTCGTATGGAAATTCTCATTACAAGATGCGAATGAGTAAATGATGGGGTTTCAATGAATAATTATAATGACTTTTTGGAGAGGCTAAAGTCAAAGGGTAATGAAGTTGTTGATACATCTATTAATAATGTGGTGGAATGTAAAAGGTTCTCTGGTAACGATGGTGTATATCTCAAGGTTATAATAAGGTTAGTCTGACTGAAAAGTCGAAGTTGACTTGCTGGAGCTGTGACAAAATTGGCTACTTTGAATAGGAGTCGCAAAGTTATTTTTGCTAATAAATGCTAAAGAATCTGACGCGGATACGTTGTTTAAACTTTTACTTTGGTTTCAAGAGTTTTTCGGGTACATAACTGTGGGTAACATGTGGTTGGATCATCATCTCGATTGCTCATCATTCGAAGTGTCTTCAGAAATTTTCGAAGGGTTTGAACACAGATTGTAATCGTTAACATATATTTGATGTTCTAACACAGTTTTGAAGTCAAAATATAGCTTGTGAAAGATGTAAGGATCTAAGAGTGATGATTTTGGTCATATCTCAAGTTGAATTTTGAGATTTCAAAATCAGAATATGTAATTAAATTTTGAATGAGTATGGTTGTTTTGATTTTTATAAAAGAATGTATATTGTTGTGAAAGTAGGGAGTATAATGGATGATTTGCTGAATCAGATTCGAAGAATGTAATATATTAATTGTGAATTTATATATCTCTCGGGTATTACCTACCCGTTAAAAAAAATTTCACAATTAATATTTTGTACAAAAGAATTTTATTACAGTCTTTATGAAAATATATATATGTATATTTTCTTCAGATGTAACATAGATTTAATGAGTTAATGTTAAATTAAACTCATTTGATTTACGGTTGAAACTAGAATTGAGTAATCCCTAAAGGCTTTAAAAAGTACATAACTTTTACGCAGTATTTCTTTAATGACATTGAAATTATGAATCAATACTTCGTTATTTGTTGATGTATGATGTTCGGTTCGTGGATTTCTTGTGAATTTCGCAAAGTACGAATGATGTTATCTGAAAATTTTCGGGTACATCGATGATGAAAGTGTAAAATCAAATATATACTTGATTTATTATGAATTGGAATTTGTTGAATTGCGACAGAGATTGTAGTGAACGCTGGTTAAGTTGCGGTCGAAGGACGTACATTATTGCATATTTGTAATATGAATTAACCGAGTAGTTAAGATTCACACACAATAGCTTAGCACGGAAAGATTTATTTTTATTTCAAAATATATAAAATATACATATAATTTCTTCAAAGGGAATGAGTTAATTCTTCATAACTCGTTGATACAATATACGGGTTATTGATTCGTAATGATGTCCATAGTGATTCTTGAGCTGATGGAGTTTGTGATGTTATAGGTGTTGTTGATTCTGATGTTGACTGTATTGATGATGCTGGTGACGCTGACGGTACTGTTGATGCTGTTGGTAAAACAAGTTTAGCTTGTTAATCACACCCCATTTTTGTCAGGGTTTCTACTCTTCCTTCTATCATTTTGGTTCGCTTAACTGATTTATGGTTAGGGTTAGATTAGATGATCTCTAAGACTTTAGAGATTACATAATCTGCGCGGAATGTTTCTCCAATGAAGTTATGAATTAATACTTCGTCGGTTATTGTTGTTGGTATTCCTTGGTATCTACAGGGCGTATGACATTGGTGCTCGTGGGACAGAGTGTAAAGTTGAGGTTTACGACGTGGTTGTGGTTGGGGTGGTAATGGTACTATTGGCGTTGATGATGGTGTTACTGGTTATGCTGCTGATGCTGCTGCTGGTGTTTGTAATCTTTGCACCATATTCTCCAAAGCCACTACCCGAGCGCGAAGCTCGTTGACTTCTTCTATTACACCGGGGTGATTGTTGGTTCGGACGAGCGGATAAATAAAATCTAAAATTTGATGTAATATATAATCGTGACGAGATACTCTGGAAATGAGTGAGAAAATGGTGTTTCGGATAGATTCGCCGGTAAGTGCTTCAGGTTCTTCGTCAAGAGGGCAATGTGGTGGATGGAAGGGATCACCTTCTTCTTGTCTCCAATGATTGAGGAGGCTACGAACCCATCCTCAATTCATCCAGAATAGGTGATGACTGATTGGTTGATCTATTCTGGTCACACTGCTTTCGGAGCTAGAGTGGGATTCCATTTCAAAATCCGAGGAACTTGAATTAATGATGAATTCCATTTCGTATGATTGAATAAGGATTTTTTTTTTCGATATGAAATGATTTTCGGTTATCGGATGGTATTCTAATTACATAGAATATCCATATATATAGAACAAAAGATTTCGTAAATTACGGAGGAATTTACGGGATATATCAGGCAACGTTTACAGTAATAGATACGATAAGATATGATTTAGCAGATACGCTAAGATATGAATTTTTGTCTATACACTATTCATGCAATCAATGCAGCAAGACGTGTCTTAGACTAAAAATGATAAGCAGGTAATTTCCTGAGGATGATAAGTAGTTAATTTTTGACACAAAATGATAAGCAAAACTATTGACATGCAGACACGGTCGAAGTCCAGACTCACTAATGCATCCTATCGACTTATCTGTTAGACACACTAATGCAGAACTGGTTCGCTAAGACCACCGCTCTGATACCAACTGAAAGAACCCGTTCATATACATTATAAACGATTCCCAATAGTTGATTACATTGCGAGGTATTTGACCTCTATATTATACATTTTACAAACATTGCATTCGTTTTTAAAAGACAATCTTTCTTTACATCGAAAATTGACAGGCATGCATACCATTTCATAATATCCACTTTCCAACTATAAATTGATTTAATAATAATCTTTGATGAACTCAATGACTCGAATGCAACGTTCTTCGAAATATGCTATGAAAGACTCTAAGTAATATCTTTAAAATGAGCAAATGCACTGCGGAAGATTTCTTTAACACCTGAGAATAAACATGCTTTAAAGTGTCAACCAAAAGGTTGGTGAGTTCATTAGTTTATCATAATCATTTATTTCCATCATTTTAATAGACCACAAGAATTTCATTTCCAGTTCTCATAAATATACGTCCCATGCATAGAGACAAAAATAATCATTCATATGGTGAACACCTGGTAACCGACATTAACAATATGCATATAAGAATATCCCCTATCATTCCGGGATCCTCCTTCGGACATGATATAAATTTCGAAGTACTAAAGCATCCGGTACTTTGGATGGGGTTTGTTAGGCCCAATAGATCTATCTTTAGGATTCGCGTCAATTAGGGTGTCTGTTCCCTAATTCTTAAATTACCAGACTTTAATAAAAAGGGGCATATTCGATTTCGATAATTCAACCATAGAATGTAGTTTCAATTACTTGTGTCTATTTCGTCAAACATTTATAAAAGCGCATGTATTCTCAGTCCCAAAAATATAAAGGGTAAAAAGGCAAATGAAACTCACCATACTGTATTTCGTAGTAAAAATACATATAACGTCATTGAACATGTGCAAGGTTGGCCTCGGATTCACGAACCTATATTAATTATATATATTTATATGTTGGTCAATATTTGTATAGCAATTTAGGTCAGGTCATAGTGTAATCCTATCCTATAGCTCGAGTCTGACTCTACAGTATAGTAACATGTTATATTACTCATGCTCAATTAAGATTCTAGTAAAAGGTGACGTGTGAAACAACGTAACTCAAATGGTTTCATAATCATAAAATAGTATTTTAGGTTTTTTTTTTTTTTTTTTTTTTTTTTAGAGAAAATCAACACAAAAAGTTAACTGAAAAGTTAACTGAAAAGTTAACAGGAAAAGTCAAAGTTCAAAGTCAAAAGTCAAAGTAAAAATGAGGTCGGATGCAAATATATAATAACTTATACAAAAATGATTTTCGGTCAAACATGACTAAACGGGCCACTTCAGCTATTTTTAGAAAAATTATCGGAACTTCGATTGATAAACGGCCAAAGATAAAAGTTACACATTACCAAAAAGATTAAGCATAAATATTACAGAAGTAAACTAAACCTAGACAACTCGTAGTTGCCAACGCGTTTTCGGCGTTTCAAAGTTAATTTTTTAGCTTTAATAAATTTACAAAAGTGACCGAGTAGCCTACTTTGGAGATTTTTAGAAAATTCCTCAAAACTCGTATTGACAAACGGTCAAAGCCTGCAAATTCTCGTTACCACAAAGATATAACATGATTTTTGGCAAGAGTAAACACATATCAGGCCGACCATGACAGCTGATACAAAACTGACATTTTTAAATAAAAAAGTTTCAGCTCTTTTTAGAATTTTAAAATGTGACCAAACCGTCAACTTTGATGATTTTTAGAAAAATCGTCGAGACTCGAATTGACAAACGGCCAGAGTCGTTTGTTAGACCTTACAGCAAAGAATTCAGTGGTATTTTTTTTATATATGAAACAACGCAGATCAGCGAGAATTTCAGTTCCCGTTTCGACATTTCATCAAAATTTGCAAAACTTCTTTTGTCCATAACTTGACAACCGTTCAACGAAACGAGACGTGCTTTATATGAAAATTCATCTACTCGACGAGTAGAATCCAAATAACCACTTTTTATAACCCAGAAAATTAGTTCACTAATTATCATCAGCAATTTTAATTACGAAATTAATTATGCAATTTGTTTATTTCATAACTTTCTAACTGTTACTTGGATTCAAGTGATTCTTAAACCAAAATTCAACTATTTTTCGCTAGCTTTCCAATGACATGCATATCTTATACCTTATCTCAATCGTATATGTAACTAATTCAGGAATCAACATAACCTATCTAATGGCAATATCAAAAGTACAAGCATGCATAATCCTATATACTCGAGCACTAGTCAGGGATACACTATTAGTATGTAAAAATTAAATTATGAGTACTCACATATCAATATTGAGATTCAATATTGCAGGAAAGGTACGTAAACGCAACGGAGATGATAAACACTATATTGACCTCACGAGCATACCCATGAACCATACTCAATCACCTCCATAGCTATAACCCATAATTTCCTTAATCCTATCCCACTCAAAAAAATAACTTCGAAATCACTCGGACAGCACTCCGTCGTAATATTTTATGTATACTAATAATATCTTGAGATAATACGGAGTAAATATATATATGTAAATCGATTGAGAGAGTTTAGAGAAAACTATTTTCAAGTTTCTATGAAATAATGAAACCTGTTGAATTCTATTTATAATAGATTTTTGAATTATTAAAGTGAATTATTAAAGTATGAATTATTAAAGTGAATTATTAAAGTATGAATTATTAAAGTGAATTATTAAAGTATGAATTATTAAAGTATGAATTATTAAAGTGAATTATTAAAGTATGAATTATTAAAGTTAAAGTAAAGTAAAAATAAAGTAAAGGTAAAGTTTAAGTATAGTAAAAGTATAAAATTATGTACGTATAATACGCGTATAAATATATATAATATTAATTTAAATCGTTATATATATTTAATAAAATAAAATATAAATATCGTTATCTTTATCATACTAGTTAAGTAATGAGTTGTCAAAAGTGGTTCTAGATATTTATAAAAGTTATATACGTTTTAATAATAAAGTTCTTTTTAAACTGAAAACGTTTTTGTACGTTTGAAACTAAATAGATCAATCGAGTCTTTATGAGATTCAATCTTCCACTATCCTTTGTCTAGTTCTCAATGATTGACAATTTGTTCATATTAATAAATCACTTTACCATTTTTCGAATATTGTTAAAATAAAAAGATTTCTCAAATCAACGTGGGCCTTTCAACAGAGACTTGTAATCATAATTCAATATATCTGATAATTCAATCATTTGATCTTATCTTCTAATTCCATTGATAAACATTTTGAAACAGATACAATCATATAAAGTATTTAATCTAATATTTTGTTTACGTTTCAAGTTATAATATACATACACATATACATATATAATCATATTCGTTTAATGGTCCGTGAATCGTTGGAACTTGGTCGAGGTTGAATGAATGTATGAACATAGTTTAAAATTCTTGAAATTTAACTTAACAAATATTGCTTATCGTGTCAGAAATATATAAAGATTAAAGTTTAAATTTGGTTGGAAATTTCCGGGTTGTCACAATCTAACTATGGACAACTAGTTGTAGGTTATTAACGAGGACAGCTGACTTAATAAGCTTAAAACATTAAAACGTATTAAAAAATGTTGTAAATATATTTTGAACATACTTTGATATATATGTACATATTTGTATAGGTTCGTGAATCGACCAGTGGCCAAGTCTTACTTCCTGACGAAGTAAAAATCTGTGAAAATGAGTTATAGTCCCACTTTTAAAATCTAATATTTTGGGATGAGAATACATGCAGTTTTATAAATGTTTTACGAAATAGACACAAGTAAATGAAACTACATTATATGGGTGAATGATCGAAGCCGAATATGCCCCTTTTGCTTGGTAGCCTAAGAATTAGTAAACTGATCTACTAATTGACGCGAATCCTAAAGATAGATCTATTGGGCCTAACGAACCCCATCCAAAGTACCGGATGCTTTAGTACTTTGAATTCGTTTTTATCATGTCCGAAGGATTTCCCGGAATGATAGGGGATATTCTTATATGCATCTTGTTAATTTCGGTTACCAGGTGTTCACCATATGAATGATTTTTATCTCTATGTATGGGATGTATATTGAAATATGAAATCTTGTGGTCTATTATTACTATTTGATAAATATATAGATTAAACCTATAACTCACCAACATTTTTGTTGACGTTTTAAGCATGTTTATTCTCAGGTGACTATTAAGAGCTTCCGCTGTTGCATACTAAAATAAGGACAAGATTTGGAGTCCATGCTTGTATGATATTGTGTAAAAACTGCATTCAAGAAACTTATTTTTGATGTAATATATTATTATTGTAAACCATTATGTAATGGTCGTGTGTAAACAGTATATTTTAGATTATCATTATTTGATAATCTACGTAATGCTTTTTAAACCTTTATAGATAAAATAAAGGTTATGGTTGTTTTAAAAATGAATGCAGTCTTTGAAAAACGTCTCATATAGAGGTCAAAACCTCGCGACGAAATCAATTAATATGGAACGTTTATAATCAATATGAACGGGATATTTCAGTTGGTATCAGAGCTGGTATAACGCCGTCCATGTGTGGCGAGTTAGTCGTAAAGGAGGTTCTCAAAGTGTTACCTGTGACGAAGCATTGGCTCTTAATCCTTGCGATCCCTTACGAGGGTTGGCAGTAGCCGAGAGGCAAGCCCTAAAATCAGTATCTGAGGTACACACAGTGGTCACCAGGCGGTTAGCTAGGAAGGCACTGAGTGGGATGTGTCCCCAACTGTATTTCAGTTGGTATCAGAGCGTTGGTCTTAGAGAACCAGAAATTTGCATTAGTGTGTCTTATCAAGTTTGTTAGGATACATTAGTGAGTCTGGACTTCGACCGGGTTTTCTTTAAAAACGATTGCTTAACACTTTTGTTGGAAACTATATATTATTAACATGTAAATATTATGTGATATATTAACCTCTTAATGTGTTTGATATTGTGTGATAGATGTCTACCTCTAGTACAAATCCCATTGATTCACCTAATAATAATGAAGAGTCGAATATATTTTGGGAAGATTCACAAATTCCGGAAGAGGAACCGGAAGAGGAGGAACCGGAAGAAGAGGAACCAGAAGAGGATGAATCGGAAGAGGAGGAACCAGAAGAAGAAGAGGTTCCGGAGGAAGAAATAGTGATACCTACAGTAAATCGTTCAAATAAAAGAAAATCCTCAACCAACGGACCAAAGTTAAAAATGGTCAATGATGTTTCTGCCGAGGAAGCAAAATATTGAGAAGATTACCAATTTTCTGATGAATCGGATCCCGATGAGGATTCTGATGATGTTATAGAAATCACCTCGACCCAATTTAATATAGCAAAAGAAAATAATAAAGGAAAAGGTATAAAAATAGAGAAACCCGATTCCAACCCCGATGAGCTTTATATGTATCGGCAACATCCGTATTTCCTAAAGTATAACAATAACCCGGGAACCTCTAAACCACCAGGTTTTTCTAAACCATTGTGGAAAATAATGGCTCGTATTAGAGGAACACCATATATCCCTGGAAAATTAGGAAAGCGAACCAAGTCCGAAGAAGAAGAAACCAGTGATTCAGATTAGGGAGTTGTAATCATGTTGTGTATTATATGTATTATAGTGTGCTTGTACTTTTATGTTCTATGTAAAAATTGCTTGTATTGTTTGTAAATTATCTTTTATGAATATAATCCTTGTCTATTTTACAGTATAAAAACAAAATGGACGTTAAGGGTAGACAACCGAATATTTTAGAAGGCCTACCAGAGGATATGATTGAGGAAATCTTGTCTAGAGTCGGTCAGAGTTCATCAGCACATTTAATTATGGCGAAATTAACTTGTCAAACATTTGAAAGACTTTCCAGAAATGCCTTAGTTTATAAAAGGCTTTCCTTTGATAGGTGGGGTATATCACATTGGGGAGACCGTAAGTTACGCCGTGTTTTCTTTAAAGCATTAAATGCAGGGAACCCAAATGCAATTTTACGCTACGGGTTAAGAACCTATTTTGACTCAACATATCCCAACATAGGATTTCGCGAGTTAGAAAGAGCTTCTAACATGCAACATAAAGAAGCATGTTATACTTACGGGTTAGTGATGTTCGCTTCTTACCAAAGTGAGAAAAAGAATATCGGGGTACAACTTTTAAATAAAACCTTTCCACAAGTGACGGATTCAGTAGTTGGGGTGAGAAACAAGATTTTTAGATTATTACGGGGCTGTTGGACATTACGAAACCCTCGTCCTTTTGACGACATTACAACATGCTACCTAGCCAATGGTCATAACGCTTATTTTCCACAAGACCAAGGATGGGAAGTCGTCTTAGTAAAACCAGAATGCATGACTTGTTTCTGGACTTATGAATTACGTGTCTTTATTTCCTTTGCTGAACAACTTGCGTATTAACTAGATTTATCTTCAAAACTGTCATGTATCAAAGTGTAATATATTTCATGTTATATGTAATATAGCGAAGTTGTAAGTTTGAAGAATATTTGTATGTGATATATTATTATAATCAGTTTTTCATATGGAATTGTAGTAGTTGAATTGTATATTAGCTACTAAGTATGAACTTAACGGGTAGGTAGTACCCGAATTTAAACTTATAAAACGCTAATATGAAGAAAAAGCTTTTATAAATGAGTTCATATTATGCTACGAAATACTATTGACTACTCTTAATATTCTGTATGATTAACTCGATTTAGTTGACTATTTTGAAGGAAATGGCACCGACTACTCGACAAACCATGAATATGAGCGAAGAGGAATTTCGTACTTTTCTTGCTGCAAACATAGCTGCAGTACAGGCTGTGATACATACCAACAATAACTCTGAATCTAGCAATGCAGCTAACAGCGCAAGAAATCGTGTAGGATGCACCTACAAAGAATTCACTGCCTGCAAACCTTTGGAATTTGATGGAACCGAAGGACCAATTGGATTGAAACGGTTGACCGAGAAGGTCGAATCGGTGTTTGCCATAAGTAAGTGTACTGAAGAGGACAAAGTTAAGTACGCTACGCATACCTTCACAGGTACTGCGTTAACGTGGTGGAACACCTATCTTGAACAGGTAGGACAAAATGCTGCTTACGCACTACCATGGTCGGCATTCAAGCAATTGATGAACGAGCAGTACCGTCCTAGAAACGAAGTCAATAAACTTTAGGCAGAACTTAGAGAGTTACGAACACAAGGGTTCGACGTTACCACATATGAACGATGATTCACAGAGTTGTGCCTATTGTGTCTGGGAGCATTCGAAGATGAAGAAGAGAAGATCGACGCGTTTGTAAAAGGGTTACCAGTAAGGATTCAAGAAGATGTAAGTTCACACGAGCCCGCTTCTATACAGAAGGCAATTCGAATTGCTCATAAACTCATAAATCAGATTGAGGGAAGAATTAAAGAGCAGGCGGCTGAAGAAGCCAACACGAAACAACTCAAGAGGAAGTGGGAGGAAAACGGTGACAAGAGTCACCAGTACAACAACAACAACAATTACAACAATAATCGCAACAGCTATCCCAACAACCGCAACAACAATCGCAACAATAACCACAATCCTAACAATAACTACAACAAACATCCCAACAACAACAATAACTACAATAACTATTTCAACAACAATAACAATCCCAACAACAACCTCAATAACAACAACGGCAACAAAAACCAAAAACAGCCATGTCATAGGTGTGAAGAAAATCATCAGGGGTTTTGCACGACATTTTGCGACAGGTGTAAAAGAAATGGTCATAGCGCGACAAAGTGTGAGGTCTACGGACCAAAGTTTAACAGAACTAAAGGAACAAATAATGTCGGAACAAGTAATGCCGAAACGAATAGTGTCGGAGCAAGTAATACCAATGATGTTTGTTATAAATGTGGAAAACCGGGCCACATTATTAGAAATTGCCCGAATCAGGGGAATACTAATGGGCAGGGCCGTGGAAGAGTTTTCAATATTAACGCAGCAGAAGCACAGGAAGATCCGGAGCTTGTTACGGGTACGTTTCTTATTGACGATAAATCTGCTTATGTTTTATTTGATTCGGGTGCAGATAGAAGCTATATGAGTAGAGAATTTTGTGCTAAATTAAGTTGCCCATTGATGCCTTTGGATAGTAAATTTTTACTCGAATTAGGAAACGGTAAATTAATTTCAGCAAATAATATATGTCGGGAGAGAGAAATTAAATTGGGGGATGAAACGTTTAAAATTGATTTAATACCAGTCGAGTTAGGAAGTTTTGATGTAATAATTGGCATGGACTGGTTGGAAAAGGTGAGAGCAGAGGTCGTTTATTACAAAAATGCGATTCGCATTATGCGTGAAAAAGGAAAACCTTTAATGGTGTACGGAGAAAAGAACAACGCGAAATTAAATCTTATTATTAGTTTGAAGGCGCAAAAACTAATAAGAAAAGGTTGTTACGTCATTCTAGCACACATCGAGGAAGTTAAACCTGAAGAAAAGAATATCAGTGATGTTCCCGTCGCAAAAGAATTTCCCGATGTATTTCCGAAAGAATTACCGGGATTACCCCCACATCGATCCGTTGAATTTCAAATAGACCTTGTACCAGGAGCTGCACCAATAGTTCATGCTCCATACAGACTCGCACCCAGCGAAATGAAAGAATTAAAAAGTCAGCTACAGGAACATTTAAAGCGTGGTTTCATTCGACCAAGTACATCATCATGGGGAGCTCCTGTTCTGTTTGTCAAGAAGAAAGATGGTACATTCAGGTTGTGTATCGACTACCGAGAGTTGAACAAACTTACCATCAAGAACCGTTACCCATTACCGAAAATCGACGACTTATTTGATCAGCTACAAGGCTCGTCGATTTATTCGAAGATCGATTTACGTTCTGGATATCACCAAATGCGGGTGAAAGATGATGACATTCTGAAGACTGCTTTTAGGAAGCGTTACGGTCATTACGAGTTTATGGTTATGCTGTTTGGATTGACTAACGCACCAGCTGTGTTCATGGACCTCATGAACCGAGTGTGTGGGACATATCTTGACAAGTTTGTTATTGTTTTCATCGATGACATACTTATTTACTCAAAGAATGACCAAGAGCACGAAGAACATTTGAGAAAAGTGCTAGAGTTGTTAAGAAAGGAAAAACTGTACGCTAAGTTTTCAAAGTGTGCATTTTGGTTGGAAGAAGTTCAATTTCTCGATCACATAGTGAACAAAGAAGGTATTCAGGTGGATCCAGCAAAGATTGAAACCGCTGAAAAGTGGGAAACCCCGAAAACTCCGAAACACATACGCCAGTTTTTAGGTCTAGCTGGTTACTACAGAAGGTTCATCCAAGACTTTTCCAGAATAGCAAAACCCTTAACTGCATTAACGCATAAAGGGAGGAAATTTGAATGGAAGGATGAACAAGAAAAAGCGTTTCAATTGTTGAATAAAAGTTAATTACGGCACCTATATTGTCATTACCTGAAGGGAATGATGATTTTGTGATATATTGTGACGCCTCAAAGCAAGGTCTCGGTTGTGTATTAATGCAACGAACGAAAGTAATTGCTTATGCGTCTAGACAATTGAAGATTCACGAACAGAATTATACGACGCATGATTTAGAATTAGGCACGGTTGTTTTTGCATTAAAGACTTTGAGGTACTACTTATATGGGGTCAAAAGTATTATATATACCGACCACAAAATTCTTCAACACATATTTAATCAGAAACAACTGAACATGAGGCAGCGCAGGTGGATTGAATTGTTGAATGATTACGACTTTGAGATTCATTACCACCCAGGGAAGGCAAATGTGGTAGCCGACACCTTGAGCAGAAAGGACAGAGAACCCATTCGTGTAAAATCTATGAATATAATGATTCACACTAACCTTACTACTCAAATAAACGAGGTGCAACAAGGAGTTTTAAAATAGGGAAACTTAAAGGATGAAATACCCAAAGGATCGGAGAAACATCTTAATATTCGGGAAGACGGAACCCGGTATAGGGCTGAAAGATTTTGGGTACCAAAATTTGGAGATATGAGAGAAATGGTACTTAGAGAAGCTCATAAAACCAGATACTCAATACATCCTGGAACGGGGAAGATGTACAAGGATCTCAAGAAACATTTTTGGTGGCCAGGTATGAAAGCCGACGTTGCTAAATATGTAGGAGAATGTTTGACGTGTTCTAAGGTCAAAGCTGAGCATCAGAAACCATCAGGTCTACTTCAACAACCCGAAATCCCGGAATGGAAATGGGAAAACATTACCATGGATTTCATCACTAAATTGCCAAGGACTACAAGTGGTTTTGATACTATTTGGGTAATAGTTGATCGTCTCACCAAATCAGCACACTTCCTGCCAATAAGAGAAGATGACAAGATAGAGAAGTTAGCACGACTGTATTTGAAGGAAGTCGTCTCCAGACATGGAATACCAATCTCTATTATCTCTGATAGGGATGGTAGATTTATTTCAAGATTCTGGCAGACATTACAGCAAGCATTAGGAACTCGTCTAGACATGAGTACTGCCTATCATCCACAAAATGATGGGCAGGGCGAAAGGACGATACAAACGCTTGAAGACATGCTACGAGCATGTGTTATTGATTTCGGAAACAGTTGGGTCGGCATCTACCGTTAGCAGAATTTTCCTACAACAACAGCTACCATTCAAGCATTGAAATGGTGCCGTTTGAAGCACTTTATGGTAGAAAGTGCAGGTCTTCGATTTGTTGGAGTGAAGTGGGGGATAGACAGATTACGGGTCCGAAGATAATACAAGAAACTACCGAGAAGATCATCCAAATTCAACAACGGTTGAAAACCGCCCAAAGTCGACAAAAGAACTACGCCGACATTAAAAGAAAAGATATAGAATTTGAAATTGGAGAGATGGTCATGCTTAAAGTTGCACCTTGGAAAGGCGTTGTTCGATTTGGTAAACGAGGGAAATTAAATCCAAGGTATATTGGACCATTCAAGATTATTGATCGTGTCGGACCAGTAGCTTACCGACTTGAGTTACCTCAACAACTCGCGGCTGTACATAACACTTTCCACGTCTCGAATTTGAAGAAATCTTTTGCTAAAGAAGATCTCACTATTCCGTTAAATGAAATTCAAATCAACGAAAAACTTCAATTCATCGAAGAACCCGTCGAAATAATGGATCGTGAGGTTAAAAGACTTAAGCAAAACAAGATACCAATTATTAAGGTTCGATGGAATGCTCGTAGAGGACCCGAGTTCACCTGGGAACGAGAAGATCAGATGAAGAAGAAATACCCGCACTTATTTCCATAAGATACGACAACACCTCCAACTGCTTAAAATTTCGGGACGAAATTTATTTAACGGGTAGGTACTGTAGTGACCCGAACTTTTCCATGTTTATATATATTAAATGAAATTGATTTTTACATGATTAAGTGTTTCCAACATGTTAAGCAATCAAACTTGTTAAGAATTGATTATTTGAAATGAGTTTCATATAGACAATTGACCACCCAAGTTGACCGGCGATTCACGAACGTTAAAACTTGTAAAAACGACATGACGATATATATATGGATATACATATAGTTAACATGAGATTATGATAAGTAAGTATCTCCATAAGTATATTAACAATGAGTTATATACATAAAAATGAGACTACAAAGTTAAGAAACTCGAAACGATATATATAACGATTATCGTTATTACAACGTCTTACTAAATACATATGTATCATATTAAGATAATGTTACACTATATTTAACATGATAAAATGATAATTATATATATCATTAATTATGTTAACAATGAACTACATATGTAAAAACAAGACTACTAACTTAAGGATTTCGAAACGAGACATATATGTAACGATTATCGTTGTAACGAAATTTAAATGTATATATATCATATTAAGATATATTAATATATCATAATATCATGATAATATAATAATTTAACATCTCATTAGATATAATAAACAATGGGTTAACAACATTAAATAAGATCGTTAACTTAAAGGTTTCAAAACAACACTTACATGTAACGACTAACGATGACTTAACGACTCAGTTAAAATGTATATACATGTAGTGTATTTAGATGTATTAATATATTTTTTGAAGACTTCAAGACATATATCAAAACACTAATACTTAACGAAAATGGGTAAAATTACATTCCCATTTTTTTATCAAGAATTCTAGTCGTATTCATATCCGTATTATACACAGCTTCTAGACGTACTTACTGTGGGTATATACCAATAGGAACTAGCATGGGATTCCACTTTTGATTATGTCATGTATGACTAATCAATTTTAACTTCTACCATGAACTAGTAAACTAACTAGAACTCCTTTTAACCCCACTCATCACTCACCACTTACCACTCATCATTCACTCCATTTCACTTCCAATTCTCTTTCTAATTCTCTCTCAACACACACATACACACTTATGAATGAATTTTTCCATTAGTTAATCATCATCTTCATCAAAAATTACTTCAAGAATCAAGCTATAATCATCTTAGGAAGAACACTTCAAGAACACTTCGAAAATCCTTTCAAGTTTACTAGTTTACATCCAAGCTTTCTAATCCATTCCAAGTAATCATATAAGATCAAGAAACCTTTGTTATTTATAGTAGGTTATCTTTCTTATTCAAGTTAATAATCATATTCAAATTTTGATTCAATTTCTATAACTATAAACTATCTTAATTCGAGTAAAAATCTTACTTGAACTTGTTTTTGTGTCATGATCCTACTTCAAGAACTTTCAAGCCATCCAAGATCCTTTGAAGCTAGCTCATTTCTTGTCACTTCCAGTAGATTTACCTACTAAAATTGAGGTAGTAATGATGTTCATAACATCATTCGATTCATATATATAAAAAACTACCTTATTCGAAGGTTTAAACTTGTAATCACTAGAACATAGTTTAGTTAATTCTAAACTTGTTCGCAAACAAAAGTTAATCCTTCTAACTTGACTTTTAAAATCAACTAAACACATGTTATATATCTATATGATATGCTACCTTAATGATTTAAAACCTGAAAACACGAAAAACACCGTAAAACCGGATATACGCCGTCGTAGTAACACCGCGGGCTGTTTTGGGTTAGTTAATTAAAAACTATGATAAACTTTGATTTAAAAGTTGTTCTTCTGAGAAAATGATTTTTCTTATGAACATGAAACTATATCCAAAAATCATGGTTAAACTCAAAGTGGAAGTATGTTTTTCAAAATGGTCATCAAGACGTCGTTCTTTCGACTGAAATGAATACCTCTTACAAAAATGACTTGTAACTTATATTTCTGACTATAAACCTATACTTTTTTTGTATAGATTCATAAAATAGAGTTCAATATGAAACCATAGCAATTTGATTCACTCAAAACGGATTTAAAACGAAGAAGTTATGGGTAAAACAAGATTGGATATTTTTTGATTGTTGTAGCTACGAGAAATATTGTAACAATTCTATACAAATCATAACTTAACAAACTTATATTGTTTTATTCATGTATTCTAATATATATTATGTAATCTTGGGATACCATAGACACGTATACAATGTTTTGACATATCATATCGACCCATCTATATAATATATTTTGGAACAACCATAGACACTCTATATGCAGTAATGTTGGAGTTAGCTATACAGGATTGAGGTTGATTTCAAAATAATATATATAGTTTGAGTTGTGATCTAGCCTGAGGCTTGTATACACTGGGTCGTGGATTGATCCAAGATAATTTATATTTATCTATTTCTGTACATCTAACTATGGACAACTAGTTGTAGGTTATTAACGAGGACAGCTGACTTAATAAGCTTAAAACATTAAAACGTATTAAAAAAAATGTTTTAAATATATTTTGAACATACTTTGATATATATGTACATATTTGTATAGGTTCATGAATCGACCAGTGGCCAAGTCTTACTTCCCGACGAAGTAAAAAATCTGTGAAAGTGAGTTATAGTCCCACTTTTAAAATCTAATATTTTGGGATGAGAATACATGCAGTTTTATAAATGTTTTACGAAATAGACACAAGTAAATGAAACTACATTATATGGGTGAATGATCGAAGCCGAATATGCCCCTTTTGCTTGGTAGCCTAAGAATTAGTAAACCGATCTACTAATTGACACGAATCCTAAAGATAGATCTATTGGGCCTAACGAACCCCATCCAAAGTACCGGATGCTTTAGTACTTCGAATTCGTTTTTATCATGTCCGAAGGATTTCCCGGAATGATAGGAGATATTCTTATATGCATCTTGTTAATGTCGGTTACCAGGTGTTCACCATATGAATGATTTTTATATCTATGTATGGGATGTATATTGAAATATGAAATCTTGTGGTCTATTATTACGATTTGATAAATATATAGGTTAAACCTATAACTCACCAACATTTTTGTTGACGTTTTAAGCATGTTTATTCTCAGGTGACTATTAAGAGCTTCCGCTGTTGCATACTAAAATAAGGACAATATTTGGAGTCCATGCTTGTATGATATTGTGTAAAAACTGGATTCAAGAAACTTATTTTTGATGTAATATATTCTTATTGTAAACCATTATGTAATGGTCGTGTGTAAACAGTATATTTTAGATTATCATTATTTGATCATCTGCGTAATGCTTTTTAAACCTTTATAGATAAAATAAAGGTTATGGTTGTTTTAAAAATGAATGCAGTCTTTGAAAAACGTCTCATATAGAGGTCAAAACCTCGCGACGAAATCAATTAATATGGAACGTTTATAATCAATATGAACGGGACATTTCACATAGCACGATTCCAAACATTATAATTTTCAGTACCAGTAAGTTTATAACTAATTAATGGTGTACCAGCAGTATCAGAAGGATGCAAATATAAAGGATCATCAAAATCAAGTTTATTAATAAGAGTAAGAGCCGTTTCATCAACCATAGTAAACAGAAAATAATCACACAAAACAGAAAGAACACATATAACCCTAAAGGATAGCCCTAGCAGGGACTAGATAGATGAATTCTCAATAGGAATTCACCCCAAGCCTTACTTTGGGTCCTCTCTTCTACAAGAAGAAAACAGATAAACAATAAAGAATATATAACAAATAACACAGAGAAACAATTAGCACAAAAAAAATAAGAAACAAATATCCCAAAAAAGCACAAAAAACAAGTAACACAGAAATAATGGGCGATTTCCGTAGATCGGAAATCTGACTAGATTACTAGTCACCAGCAAATAAAAAAAATATGGTAAAATTTTTGTGAACACAAGAATTAAGACTAGATATATCTAGTCACCTGCGAAAGAGGAGAAAAGAAGACTTACAGAGGTTTCTTTCTTGAATTAAGAAAGAAATAATAGCACCTTTAATAAGCAGCAGAAGAACAGAGAGCAATTAGGGTTTCAAACAAACCCTAATAGAATCAAGTAAACAGATCACGAACACAACAACAATCAATGATCAACAATCACCCACAGCTCCGTAACGAAACCCAAACAGAAAGAAGAATTACGCAAACGCAAACAACAAAACCCTAATTCTTCTGAGATGAAGAATCGAAGAACCAAACCAAGAAACGGATCATCCAACGCTCTGATACCATGTGAAGAAACCTTACAAATACAAGAATCGAAACAGAAATCTTCCAAATACACACAAAATCAAAACCGATAGTTTCAACAATAATGGAATCATACTAAACAAAAAACAGAAATTAATCTGCTACTAAAGTCTAACAATGAATTAGACTTATAACGAATTAAGAAACAAAAGAAGATCAAAATCTCATGAAATGAAATATCAGAGAATATGCAGCCGATGAAGATGATAGAGTGATTGAGTTAATTCTGCTGAAACCCTAAAGCATTCTTTATATACAGCACCAGAATCCCAGAATTGCAGCTTTAGCCCTTATAGAATAAATAATGCACTTTAGCTCCCAAACATCAAAAACATCTTCAATTCTTCTATTAAAAATAACACTTTGAACCCCTCAACTTCAAAACCTGAAGAAAAAAAAAACATTCTAGAAAACACTACAAATTAGAACAAGAACAAAACAATGACTTATTCATTAAGCTTGAATGTTTGATATAAATTTAACAGAATTTCCAAAATAGGAAAGTCTTCTAGCTAATGATGATGGCAACATATTATAGAGATGGACTCCTGAAAAAATTACTAGTATTAGATTAATGTTGATAGCATTCCTATAAAAGTTGTCATATAGTTCTTTGCTGTAAATACCGTATATATAGATATATACAACGTTATAACTAAAGGCATTTTTCTTGATCTCTTCTATTGATATAACAAGTTTGATTTATAGTATGTACATTGGATACTATGGTTGTTTATAGACCAAAAAGATTATGAAGCAGAATTAGAAACTTTACACTCTGTTGATGCATCTGTTTTTGAGCCCAATAACCCATTCATATAGTTCAAAAACCCTACCATTTCACTTCTCAATTCATTTACTTAACTTTACAAAAATTTATCCACAATATGATGTTGATCAATAAGTTTAGGAAAGTTAATAATGAGTGAAAAAAAAACAAATCAATTTAATTGATCAATAGGATTTAAAAACTTGTAAAACTTTTGTAACTTTTATAGTCAGTTTTTCTTTAAACGACGGTTAGGAGTCACTGACGAGGTCCGAACGCCATTTCAGAAATTACCCACTCGATCATTTCTCCGGACGAACCAATACAATCCTACCGCCCCTTAGGATGAAACCCCTACGATGAATCCATACGGGCATCATCGCATGTGGTAAAATCCCTTCGGGTGAGCTCTAGCGCATAGACATTTGAAACCTCCAGGGCCAATGAAATGGATGAGTAACCACAAAGGAAATATTTTTGTAGCACGTGGGAGTCGAACCCCTAACCTCTCTTATGAGAAGTAGGGTTACCACTAATACACCAACACCTTGGGGTGCATAGAATTCAAGTTGGTAATTTTTTCTTAAATTGCTAGATGTATATGGCACAAACTATTTTGACTAACCTGGACAAAATAAATGTGAAAGATGTTGGTTTCGGTAATAGTAGACACGATATTTGTGGATCGGTGGCGTGGATCCACATCCACTCAACCAATACCGCACCGACCAGAATATACATTTACCATGAATTGTGGGTCTTCAATAGTGGATTTATTCTTGGACACATACTTGCTACCCGTAGATGTCCATTGGTTATGAGTTTATCCACGAATCTTATATAATTCATGTTATTAGTTGTTTTTGTCAAAACACTCAAATAAATTATTAGTATTCAATATGGCTACTTTGTTGCAACTAACCGAAGAGGGTGAACAAGAGATTTTTTGGATATTTTTTTGTCTGAGAGTCATGGTTAATATTAAATACATACGGTGAGTTTGCTCGGAGTGAAAAAAGTGAGTTCATCCAAAATCGTGCACACTCTTAAGGATGATTTGAGGTTTGACCCACATGTTTCTCCCATTAGTTCTAAGAAAAATGATTAAATGTAGCCCTTAGGTCACAAACAGAATCTTAAATGTAGCTCTAAGGACAATATTACATGTGAGCATACCATACATATAAATTAATTATTTATTTACAACTCAAAGTTACCACAAATAAATATTGATATCAAATTTATATATAGATTACAATTAATTCAACCGAGTTTATAGTAAGCTTAAACGTAACCGTAAGAGCTACGTTTAACATTCACCTTCACGTTAAAAGTACTTGTGTAGCAAGTTTGGTACACTGCACAAAACATATGAAGTGATTGCCAACCAATTTGCCCTTCTTAAAATGCACACTTGATTCAGCTATTTAGCATTTATACACCATCCCACATGCAGTGTTCCTTTCATTTACTCAACTTTTGGATATTTAGTCAATGTTTTTCAATTATGTTAGTAGCTACATACCTCAAATATAAATGACATAAACAAGGCCGTTGGTAACAAAAGTTGGCATCATATAATGATTACTCAACAAGGTAAATAATCAACTCGTTGAACTGTTAACAATGCGAGTACTCGTTCGTATTTAATCATTCCTTCCATGATGAATCCTGCAATGAATTGTGAACTTGTGAAATACTTGTGTGCCGTTTACCGAGCTCAGAATATTTGTCATTTACGATGAAATTTCAAGGTATGTTCCCTAACCACCAACAGTTTGATTCTCAGACATTTATGTTTGATAAGCTCTTAGCATGGGTTTTGTTTCTTTTTCTAATATGAGCTGGAAAATTTAAGGGTTTTGCTAACGTATGCGCATGTGACATACGATAAGGGTGCATATAATAAAATTGAAATTTCTTTATATATCATAATTTGTATATAATACTCGCTAATTGAATTTATTGGTTATCATGTTTATGCATGTATTTATTTATTTATTATTTTATTTTTTTGGAAAAGCACATGTTTATGCATGTATTAAATGCAAATTCTGATAATTAAGAGAATTTCAAATTCATTAAATGCGCCCTAACGTATGTCACGGAGGCATACACTGGCAAAACCCAATTTGTAATAACAATCTGTAGGCTATAGGATTCTTAACTAAATGGATCAATCTAACTTATTGACTACACTGCTCATTGGTCCACATTTCCTAAATGGATCAATCTACCTTGTTGATATTATCAACCTAAAAATGGCCAACCGTTAACCAATAAATTTTTTACTTATGGTTTGTGGGAAAGGGTTCGTTTTAGCTCGTGAACTTTAAGTTACCTTTCTTGTAGGTCTACTTCTTTCAAGTACTACTTGAAGAATAAACAGTTAGTGTTGAGTGTTGATTGGTTTAACCTGGTCGTACGATTGGTTTGGGTTCATGGTTAGGTTGTTCGGAAATAAGGTGGATAAATTGTGGAACAAAGTGAATTTTATAGTCATTAAGAAGAAGGCTTCATAGTTTAACTTTTTTTTTTTTTTTTTACTGCAGTTTTAAACTTTTAATTACAATCATGCTTAATGTGCTTTCGATATGTACAACTTAAAGATCACACCAATATTCCCATCACTTTGCATGCAGATGTTATGATCAACTGAATTAATGTGCCCCAACCCACAACCCATGCATAATAATAGTACATTAGTACAATGTACATGGATTTTTTCAAAGAATAATACATTTTGGGCCTGTTTGTTTAAAACTATAGCCTAGCCAATATTATTGGATTATCTGGCACAGTTTTAAGTGACCTGTAAGTATATTGAACTAAGCTTAAAGAGTCATACAGCACCACTAGTTATAAAATGTGTTAAAATTAGATTTTTTTAAGGGTTGACTAGCTAGTACTCTAAGGCTCTAAGCAATAAAATGTGTCAAAATATTAGGGTTTTGGATTGTTGGCATGTCATAATGTTGTTCATGTATACCTTTATGTCGCTTTATCAAATTAGTTGTATCTTGATTTAATTAATGCTTGATTTATTTGTTGACTAATTAACTACGTATCAGTCCATGCACTTGAATGAATTAACACTTGCACACGTAACAAATTGACATAACTTACAAGTTATAATAAGATACAAAATACTTGAACTAATTATGAGTTTTAAATCCAGATGAATCCAAAACAAAAAATTTTTACCTTATATTTCTTAAATTAGGTTTTCTAATTTATATTTCTAGAGAGTAAATAGGGCAATTCTTTGCGTGTGTATAGAATGGGAATATGTTTCCTGAAAAAGTTGGAGCGTTTCTTAATATGAACATGATCTATTAATGTATGTATACTACCATAATTTGAGCAAAATTTCTATATCTATTAGTTTATGTAGAGATATTTTGATTATTATGTTTCGCAAATTCAAGTAAATAGAGAAACAATTCAAAATTCAAAGTCACATGGGTCGGGTTGGGTTGGGTCGGGTCGGGTAGGCTAATGTGTTCAAACTCTAACAAAATGTCAAAATGTATATGACTTTTTCACCAAATTTGGTAAAAAAGTCATATAGATTTTGACATTTTGTTAGATTTCGAACACATTAGCCTACCCGACCCAATCCAACCCAACCCGACCCATGTGACTTTGAATTTTGAATTGGTTTCTACAAACACCCATGACTCATCCATAATTAAAAGAATAAAATAATTGCATGGGAGAAAAGCATACTTGTTGTATTGAGATTGTGACATAAAACCACACATATACAAAACAGAGAGCACTCTGTTCCCAAAATCTTGTCTTATAATAAAACACCTTGATAGCAGAAACCTTCTTCTTCAAGCACATCATCCCTCCCACCCTTTTTAAATTTTTAAATCTTGAAGAGGGTACCTTACACTCTTTTTAAATATAATTATATATTATAAATTAAATAATAATTACAAATTTTTTTAACCAAATCAAAGAAGCAAAGCATCTCTTGTTCTTGCATACCTCCTTACTTTCTGTTGTAAGTATCTCATTTTACCTTTGCTTGCAATTAATAACTTCACATCTTTTCATCTTCTTTCAATATTTTCTCATATTTAATGCGTTATCTTTTTGCGGAAATTCAATCCTAAAGTTTAGAATCTTATGTTATGCTTAATTTCATCCATTAATGAGCCTGAAAAATGCATGAACTTTTGTCTTTCTTAAAACATCTTACACTGCTATATATCATCTAATCATCATCATCTCCTTTCATGAACTTGATCTTATGTTAAAGTCTTCACTTTCCCATACATTATTTCAAATGAAATTTTAAAAAGTTTCTATGCTCTTCATGTTCATAGATTAATAAAATCATTCTTGATTAGTAGACATTGTTTGAAACAAAAAGATAATGGATTTTTTAACAGGAGGGTCAAAGAACAAGTATCAGCCAGTTATGGGGCCTGATACAACAACCTCAAGTTACTGGTTGAATTGGAGACTTTTTTTATGTTGTGTATGGCTACTAACATCAATGGGTATAGCTTCGTATCTCATAACGAAATACGAAGGACCAGTGAAGCGAAAATTAAGAAATCGAGAAGATAAAGATGATGATGATGATGATTATGGAGGGGTGTTATATGATGATGAATTGTGGAAACCATGTTTAAAAGGAATACATCCAGCTTGGTTATTGAGTTTCAGAATATTTGCTTTTTTTGTGCTCTCAATTCTTTTAGTCCTAAATGCCATTGTTGATAGTGGCAGCATATTCTACTACTACACACAGTAAGTTTCATCATCTTAATTTATGCATTCTATATGAAAATAATCTTAATTTTTCCACTTGATTTCAAAAATCTTGTCAATTTTCTTACAAATTTACCCATATTACATGTTAGTGATTTGGGTGGAAAAAAATATTGATAATCATAGTTTATGCAATACTGCCCATTGACAGCAGCGGTTGATTTTGATAATTTTCATTAAAAAAAAATATTGGCTTAATTATCACCTTTTTAATACGAAGATTTTTAATTACTTATAGTATTTCTTGAAATTTGATAACTTTTAAAAAGTAAAATATCATAATGGCTTTATTCTGATTCTTTAATTTCATGCATTTTTTTACTCTATGGTTTTAACATTTTGATTCTGAATTTCACTTTGTGTTCTAATATATGGTGGTATTTGCAGATGGACCTTTACATTAATTACAATATATTTTGGGGTATGTTTCATCACCATCATCTGATTCTTACACAGACTTTTCCTTTTTCTTTCTTTATTAAAGCTGTTATTTATTTTATCATTTTAAATTTTAATCTTTAATAACTTTTATGTTCATGGGTTCTTTCAATCTACAGATTGGATCTTTGTTATCAATCTATGGTTGCAAACAATATCATAACAAAGTTGGTGGTGACCGAAGTGAGGAATTTGATGAAGAGCTTGCAGATATTTCCAATGTCCCGAATGGTGCGAAAATTGCAGGCCAAAATAATCAGATATACGCTCGCAAAGTTGCTGGCTTTTGGGGTTATGTTTTTCAAATACTGTTTCAGGTAAAATTCCAAGAACAATAATAAAAAGTTTCATAAAATGTGAACATTTTTAACAAAGTTTAAATTTCACAGATGCAGGCGGGTGCGGTTGTTCTAACAGACTGTGTTTTCTGGTTTATCATTGTCCCGTTTCTTGCTATTAATGACTATAATTTGAATTTTGTAAGTACCACCTTTTGTTCTATTTGATTTGAAAATATGTTACGCGATCTTGTTTATTTGATCTTTTGTTTGGGAAATATATTGTGCAGTTTTTAATAGCTATACACTCGATCAATGCTGTATTTTTAATTGGTGACACGGTTTTGAACAGTCTGGTAAGCTGTTTTTGCTTTGCAAACGCTAAAATCGACATAAGATTTTTGTTTAATTTTTTTGTTATTATTGACCCTAACAAATTTCCTTTATTCAGCGATTCCCTTGGTTTCGAATCGCATACTTTGTCCTTTGGACATGCGTTTTTGTTGTGTTCCAGTGGATAGTTCATGCGTGCATACACATTTGGTAAAATATCAATCTTTTACATTTAGTAAAATCAACCCATTTTGACTTCTCTAAAAGTAAACGGGTCAAAATAGCCACCTTTAATTAAACCTATACGAATTGATCTCTTTAAGATCGTCACTAACGAAATCTGATATTTGGCAGGTGGCCTTATCTTTTTCTTGATATATCATCCCCATTTAGCCCATTATGGTAAGTTTTTCACTAAAATTTGCAGTGAAGGTGTTGTGTATTTTAATTAAAAAATGCGATTTTTAAGTATTTTATTATTATATGTATGCAGGTACTTATTAGTGGCATTGTTGCATGTACCATGCTATGGAGTTTTTGTTCTAGTGATCAAACTAAAGCATTTTCTCTTGGTGAAATGGTTCCCTGACTCTAACCGTTACGTTCTATGATCCGCCTGAGTCACAAAGTAGGTTGACTGAGGTTTGACTTTCTAAAATAGGAAAGTCTTGTAGCTTAAGACAGTGGCAACATATTATAGAGATTGACTGAAGACCAACAATTTAAAGTGAGAGAGATTATACTGTTAGAATGTCAATGTCGCTTTCCTTGAAAAAGTGCCATATACGGAGTAGATATTTGTTGTAATTATACAATTTATACAAACTTGGAGCGTTATAAAAGGCATGTTTCTTGATCATATATTATTATACCAAGTTTTGCTTGATAATATGTACATTGGATGATTGATTGGTACAACTGATGGTGTAATGAACATAAGCACATGAAAAGTGCCATAGATTACATGAGTCACTTTTGATCAATCTAATTGTAAAACTATGGGTTGTCCTAAGACCCTAGTCAAAAAGATTATAAAGCAGAACTGGAAACTTATTACTTTCTTGATGCATCTGTTTTTGAGCCCAATAACCAATTCAAATAGTACAAAAACCCCCACCATTTCACATGTTTTAGGAACACAATATTCAAGTGGATTATAAGAGCAGTCCCAACGGTCCCGTCCACCTCCAGCCCAGGCCGCCGCCCAGCTGGGCGCCGATGGCACCACGGCCGCCCAGCCTTCGCCCAGACCGCCGCCAGCTCACTCGTTCTCATTTTCGTCCTTTTTCAGCACATTTGTGGACGATGCGGACGAGGGAGATGCAATAATCACAGGTACCTTTTGCTTTTGAAGTTGTACATGTATTTATTTAATTAATATAGTGGGTTCAATTTATTTGAGGGAGGAGTGTCATTGTTGGGAGTGTTTAGTCCTGGTTTAGTCCTGGTAAGGAAGTGGGATGGAGGTGCTGATGTGGCGCTGAATGGTTGGTTAGTCCTGGAAGAAATCATGTCTTGGTTGGGAGCACTCTAATTGTTTCCTAAAAAAGTATATGGCAAAAAACATTTTGACTAACCTGTACAAAAATGTGTTATACTAATAAGCAGTATGTGAAAAATGTGTGTTCATATGATTGATGTATGTTTAAGTCATATCATTTTTCTGTAAGTATAGTTTATAGCTTTCACAGTGCATTGAGCTAAGACCATTTTTAACCACGATAGGATTTTTGTGGGATATACTGGTGATGTGACGAGTATGATGTGGAAAAAGGAAATAGTGGAATGCGGTGATGGGGAGTAGGCCCCACTCTTTGGTGAATCTTACTGGTCAATGAATTGCCTTGATTTGATTGGTCCTTGAATTTTTATCAAGCCTGTGATTCCTTTAATCGCGCCCAACATTTTGAGCTCCATCATGCCGCTTTAATGGGGTGATGGTGGCGATGATGCCCATGGCGATGCGTTAATGAAGTTCTAAAATCAAATGCTAACACATTAACATAGTGTACTGCCAAATAATTATAGTGAAAAATTGATTGAAAATGCATCGAACTTTTATCATATTCCTATTGTATGTCAACTTTCAGATTTCCTATTGTATGCATTTAACTTTCTAAGTTGAACTATTGCGCGCGTTAAGTTACTTCTCAATCGGGTATCCGGTTAATATGTATAAATAATTACTGAAGTAGTCCTTGTGATTTATAACAAAATTTTATTCCGTCCCTAAAATTCAATGTCATACCAAACTCATCACATCTTTCTAAATTCAGTTATCTTCATCGAGATTAACCTTCATCTACAACAATCGTTATCCAGAATCTGAATCAAACACGTTTTTCAAAAATAAACAACAATAACAAATTCAAATTCATAAACGTTTCAGGTTTCATCTTTATCTTCAACCTTCGTTCATCATCATCTTTAACCTAATAATTAGGTGTTTTCAGATTCGAGGTAGTTACTATAAATCAAGCTCGGATTCGTATTTCTGACTGAAAACCGAACATTCGACTTCAATCAGACTCCATTTTCTCATCAACCATTCGAGATTAGATCTAGTGTTCATCTCTCGTTCAACAAATCAATTAGAACGAATTTGTGGATTTTAGGGATTAAAATTGATTTTCGAGCATTCAGAACTTGATATGAAACAACTTTTATTCAAAATTCACATCAAAAAGTCCAGATTTAAGAATATGATTTTTGGATCACGTTTAAGCACTGTTATTGTTCTTATTTGTGTATCAATCCTCAAAAATGGTTTTCACTTTCTTAGAAACTCCAAAAATCCATCCTTTATAGCTAAATTTCTTAATTGTGTGGGGTTTCTATCCTTTTTAAAGACTTCAACCTCAATTCTCAAATGGGTGTATGTTTATTTCTTCATACTTGCAAAGAATTTGAACAAGTATCGATATTGGGCACTTGTATATTAAAAAGGGTGTTTCAACTGAGATTAAATCAAATTTAATTAAACCCAAATCAAATAAGTGGTTTTTGATTTTTCTGGTGATTTATATGAAGGAATTAAGAAGATTAGTAAGCAACTGAATATTTTCTTTAATTTTCCATCTTATCTTTTAGATCAGTTAGGGTCCGTTCCCGAGTTGGATTTTTAAGGGAAATGAAAGGGTTTAGAGAGAAGTGAAAAGATTGAATGTGTTCATAAGTTTGGATATGAAGGAAAGAGAAGTGAGGAACAGTGTAATTTTTCTTCAATCCAATCCTTCTAAATTGGAATGATTCACAATCCTTCCCCTTCATTCACCTCCCTCTCATTTCATTTCTTCTCTACAAAATCTCTGGAACACACCCTTAGTGGTAACCTGATCCATGTTTATTCTTTCATGATTATGGTTTTAGATTTTAGTTGAACGAAATATCATTTAATTTTGATGTTATGTTATAATTTTAATAATTAATAATAATAATTGTAACAAGAATTCTAAAGAGTAGAAATATGCGGGATTAATGACGTCAAAACTTAACTTAAATGACTACTCTGCAGTATTTGACAAACACGAGGGACCGATGATGTAACTTTGTCTAAAAGGTGACCTGAAGTTTACCTGTAATAACAGGTTAACTACATATAATAGAACAATTGAAATAGTTAAACGCATACAATAGAAGATTTGAAAGTTGAATGCATACAATAGGAATTTGGTAAAAGTTCAGTGCATTTTCAAATAATTTTTCCAATAATTATCTATAAAACCTTTGCAATGCATTAAACTTTAAAGAGTTCAATAAACCATTTTGTCGTAAGGATTCCATGTAACATTGATAAACCATAAAGACTCAATATCTAGAAAAATGTTGGACTCAACTAGTGTAATTTGCGGTAAACCATAAGAGACTTGTATAGTTTTGTCGAAATGAATTGAACCCACTTATTACACGGAGTTAAAAAAAAAAACAAATAAAATGATATTTGATAACTCATACTCCTAGTCTCCACCAACGCAACAAGTTATGTTACGATTTAAAAAGTTTGAAGCAATAACTTATTTATTCCTTAAGTTTTAGTTATAACACGAGCTAGAAGCTGAAATTACATATGACAGTTATGAGATGTATCGTAACTCATAAAGTTGAACCTTTTACAAGTTTTATTTAGAGCTAGCAATTGGCTGTCGAATTTCGTCCCGCAACTAGAATGAGATCGCTTCGGGGGTCACAGTGATGTGGCTGAATGTAGAGCAGCCCGCCCTTACATCCTTTGATCAGTTTATTTAGAACTTCGAAGATGGTCAATGTAGCTTGTTTCCAAGCCACTGCACTAGATACACATGTAGTCATAGTAGTCAGCCCACAATGCCTCTGTTCTATACTATTTCGGATGAATGGGAAATTAAGTCGCTATTTGATATGCATAATAAGACCCGTAATGTTCGTTTTTGATAAAACTCAAGTCATATAATTAGATTAATAATTGTAACTATAATTAGATAGATATGCTTTTTAAACATACAACTTGGTCATAATGCTCTCTAATTTTCCGGCAATAACTCCGGCAAATTATTTCTCCGGTAACTTCTAATTTCCCGTCTTTTTACTCTAATTTCTACACAATTCACTTTTTTCACCTCAAAGCAATCATGTTTTCTTTTCCTACTTCACCTTTCACCCCCAAATCACATCGAACCCCCACTGTTAAACCAAGATTCAATACCAAATCCGACAAATATGGCTGGTTTCGCGCTGAAAGAAAACAAACAAAAGACAATTTTTTCCTCAGAGATTTAATCCGGAAGTATGGTAATTACTCAAACCACAACCCCAATCTATCTCCTCCATTGAAACATCATCGCCGACCGTTCGTCTCCTCCCCTAACAATATCCCTGTACGTAACCACCTATACACCTCTCATGCCGATCGGAATCAATCAACATCCATCATGTTTTTCAATCATCCAGAACACTGGAATAATTTTGATCTCAGAATTTTTTTCAAAAGGTATGGCAAAGTCTCTGATGTCTATGTTCCTACTGGTAAAAAATTAAGGAATGGGAAGCAATTTGGTTTTGTTAGATTTGAAAACATTCCTGATCTCGATTTTCTACTCAAAAGATTAAACACTATATATTTGGATGGGAATTGGCTTAGTGTGATGCCCCGTACAAAACCATCGTGTACGAATCATCAACAACAGGATCATTACAAGGTTAAGTACTATATGCTGTAATTAAAGAAGTTGCATTCACGATAAAAAGGTGATGTCATAAACGACATCAAATATTTTACATTTCAAAAGCCTGCTTCACTAAGTAGAAGCAAATAAATAAGTGTACGTGACCCCAAAGGTCGTTACATAACATAGTTTCAAAAGTAAATAAGTTTGAATGCAAGATAAGTAGTCATGCGATAATAACTCTAAGCAGCGGGTTCTACAGCACGACTAGTACACAGCGGAAGCAACCTCAAGCACCTGAGAAATACATGCTTAAAAATGTCAACACAAAGGTTGGTAAGCTATAGTTTAAGTATAACAGTAATGTAAGTAGGCCACGAGATTTCAGTGCTACAACGAGCGTTTCAAAAATATGATAAAGTATATGTTAACCGTGGGCACTTGGTAACTAACTTAACGTTTAAAATACCCCCTGAAAGTACACTTGGCGAGTGCGTATGTTTACGAAGTATTAAACACTCGTTGACTGCTAGCGCGACTAGCCCGAGTGGGGATGTCAAACCCTATGGATCCATATCTAAGATTCGCGTTCACGGTTCAAAAACCAATGATTAAACGTTACCGAGCTAAAGGGAATGTTTATGCCGTTGTATAACCCACACATATATAAGTTTAAGTACTCGTGCCTGGTATGTAAAACATAAAATTCGCATGTATTCTCAGTTCCCAAAATAAGTTAAAGTAAAAAGGGAATGCTATAACTCACAATGATATGTAGCGGTAAAGTAGTAGTCGGGAAAGGTGTGCAAGTAAATGGTCCGAAGTCCTCAACCTAAGTCAAATAGTACTAAGTCAGTAAATCGTCTTAATAGGTTTAAAAGTATGTAATTAAGGTCTTAAGGGTCATCATCAATCATCATTAAACAAAAGGCGTAAAGTAGGTTTCGTTTATGAAAGTAGCTTAAAACAAAGGCTGACTTCGATCAGTCACCACGGCCTCTACCATTACTGAATTAAGGTGAGACCAGTGGCCATGGCTCCGTCTATGAGTCCCTTAAGTGTGGTAAAATTTACAGAAGCAAACTCGTCTTGGTTTGACCGTGGCAACGGTCTAAGTGCGAGTAGGTCAGAAATTTCTGCACAACGTTAAAGGACATAGTAACGATCGGAGGGCCATAAATCCTAAACCGTAACTCGGATTAAGACGATTCCTATATGAAAAGTTATCTACTAGAAAAGTTCTATCTAAAAATCAAGGTTAAAACAGCCCAGGTCTACTGGTCTGTTCCAGAAGCATCAGGTCAGTAGGTTTTGGACAGAACAGTGAGTTTAAAAGGGTTCCGGTGGTCTTGGTGCTTGATGTTCATCATGGTTCTCATCCTTGATGCATATAGCTTCAAGTGTACAACTCATTGATGTATCTACATCATCTTAACCAAGTCTTGACCATCATAACCCTAGTGCAAGTCTAAGACATGAAGCACAACTCACTTAAGAGTTGTATGAAGTTTGATGAACCAAAGTTACATCAAAGTCTTAGATCTAACACATACATGAACTATAAACTTGAAAGTTAACTAACTAATCAAGATCATAAGTAGTAGAACATAGTTCTTAGTTTGATCTTGAAGATCCAAGACTCAAAAGTCTAGATCCAAAGTTCTATTTAAAGAAAACTTGTTTGTGTGTTCTTGAATTTTCAAAGTTAACTTAATTTGTTCAAGAGATATGAGATCAAGACTAACTTGTAGTACTTGACCATATAAACAAACTACATGAAATTAAAGTGTATAAAATAAAGAAACAAGTTAATTAAACAAGTAATTAGTTTAAGGGTTGCTCATACTTTAAAGATTCAACCAAAGTTGATCTTTAAGTAAAGTAAACTTTAAGTTTACTTCCATGACTTACAAGTATGATTTCAACAACAAGAACTTTATAATCTTTGAAACTTTATATGTAGAACCTAAACTAGAGAGTTTAGTTCTTGATTGTTCTTGTTAAAACAAGATAAAGGATGAATCAAACTAGAAAGTTAGATTCTTGAAACATGTAAGTAAATAAACACAAGTAATTAACTAATCAAAGACTAGTAACAATAAACAAAAGATGATGATGATTATGTTTATGTAGAAATCGGTTTTTACAAGAAAAGAAGAAGAGAAAAATTGCTCTAGTTACTTACAAGAAAGGGAGCAAAAGAGAGAAAGAAATGAAAGAAAAGTTGAGAGGATTTTTGCAAGTAAAGTGTGTGTGTAATGAATGAAGGTTACAAGTGAACAAGTAGTAAGTAAAAAAAAAAATTTGAATCCCTTCCATCCCCTTGAAACTCACGGCTGCAGCAAAATGAAGGGAGGGAGGCAATTGTTTGATGGTTACAAGCATGTGGTTGTCCTTAAAGGTGGTTAAAATGGGTGCATGCATGGGAAGAACAACTAACTTGATTCCTTACTAAGTTAACCAACTAGTTACAAGTTAAAGTGATACTTACACTTTGAAAGAGTGGGCTAACTAAGCCCACTTAAAGGTAGGGTGGGCTTACAAGTCTTAATTCATGAGTCCATTAACTAATCAAAGCCCAAGTTCAAATAAATCACAAGTTAAATCAATTAAAGCCCAAGTAACTAACTAATAGCCTTAGTTAATTAAAATGATTAATAAATTTAATCATGAATGTAAATAATATCTAAAAATATTATTCGTGAAAGTTCCGGGTGTCACAAAGACGTTTCGGGCTCTTAAAAGTCAAGTACGGGCAATCAAGGCAACATGTAAATGTAATAACATACATTCGTTTAATCACACGTATTAATAATAATAATTATTAATAAATAAATGTTGGAAATTCCAGGGTCGTTACATTACCCACCTGTTAAAGAAAATTTCATCCCGAAATTTAAGCTGAGGTAGATTGAGGAGTTGGGAAAAGGTGAGGATACTTCCGCATCATTTGATCCTCTCGCTCCCAAGTAAACTCAGGTCCTCGTTTGGCATTCCATCGTACTCGAACGATCGGAATCTTGTTGCGTTTCAAAGTTTTGATCTCACGATCCATAATTTCAACAGGTTCTTCCACAAAGTGGAGTTTGTCGTCAATAGTAAGTTCTTCCAATGGTATGATAAGTTCAGGTGCAGCAAGACACTTCTTCAAGTTTGATACATGGAAGGTAGGATGAACTGAGCTCAATTGTGCTGGTAAATCCAAACGATATGCAACGGGTCCAACACGTTCCAGGATTTCAAAAGGACCAATGTACCGTGGGTTTAACTTCCCACGTTTTCCAAAACGGATCACACCTTTCCAAGGTGCAACCTTCAACATAACACGATCACCAACGTTGAATTCAAAGTCTTTACGTTTAAGATCAGCATAACTCTTTTGACGATCGCGGGCAGTCTTAAGTCTCGCTTGTATCTGAGCAATCTTCTCCGTCGTTTCGTGGACTACCTCGGCTCCGGTGATTTGCTTTTCGCCTACTTCGGCCCAACAAATAGGAGATCGGCACTTACGACCATACAATGCTTCAAAAGGTGCAGCATTAATGCTAGAGTGATAACTGTTGTTGTACGAGAATTCGGCGAGTGGCAAATGTCTTTCCCAGGCCTTTCCAAAATCAATGACACATGCACGCAGTATGTCCTCCAAGGTCTGAATCGTTCGTTCACTTTGCCCGTCAGTCTGAGGATGATACGCAGTACTCATGTCGAGACGAGTTCCCATGGCTTCTTGCAAAGAACGCCAAAATCTAGAGGCAAAACGGGGATCGCGATCTGAGATGATCGATAAAGGTACACCATGATGAGATACAACCTCCTTGATGTACAGCTGAGCAAGTCTTTCCATTGTATCAGTTTCCTTCATCGCTAGAAAGTGTGCAGATTTGGTAAGGCGGTCAACAATAACCCAAATAGTATCGTATCCGCCCACCGTCTTCGGCAGCTTAGTAATGAAATCCATTGTGATCCTTTCCCACTTCCATTGTGGGATTTCCGGCTGTTGAAGTAACCCAGAAGGTCTCTGATGTTCGGCCTTAACTTTCGAACAAGTCAAACACTTCCCAACATAAGTTGCAACGTCCTTCTTAAGATTCGGCCACCAATACTGTTCTTTAAGGTCGTGGTACATTTTACCCGCTCCAGGATGAATTGAATATCTCGATTTGTGTGCTTCATCAAGTATCAGGTTTCGTAGATCTCCATAACAAGGTACCCAAATTCTTCCGGAATAACATCGGAGTCCAGACTCCCTAACCTCGAATCGAGAGACAAGTATGTTCAAATGTTCGTGAGATATGTTCTCCTCCTTGAGAGCCTCAACTTGGGCTACTCTGATCTGGCTGTTGAGGTTCGAATGGATGGTGATGTTCAGAGCCCTAACACGAAGAGGTGCCGTCCTCTCCTTTCGGCTTAAAGCGTCAGCTACAACATTGGCCTTGCCAGGGTGATAACGGAGTTCACAATCGTAGTCGTTGAGCGTCTCGATCCATCGACGCTGTCTCATATTCAGTTGCTTCTGATCGAAGATGTGCTGGAGACTCTTGTGATCGGTGAAGATAGTGCTCTTAGTTCCATACAAATAATGTCTCCACAATTTAAGTGCAAAGACAACGGCTCCAAGCTCAAGATCATGTGTAGTGTAGTTCTGCTCGTGAATCTTCAATTGGCGGGAGGCATAGGCAATAACCTTTGATCGTTGCATCAGTACACTGTAACAACCCAAACCAAACCACGACAACACAACATTAATCACGAATTAGCAATTCGACAATCATGCAACATATCGTGCATACACCAATAACCGCAAGTCCACAATAGCTAGCAATACCAAAAGCATATAGTTCATAATTAAATATGCCAATACATAACTCATACAACCATGGTTAACCAAGTACATAAGAGAACGGTACATGAAAGTCCGTTGGAGTTCATAACATCCACTAGTGTTACTTACACACCGCGTAATCACTAGTCCCCCGGGTGATGTCTTAAACACCGCGACTAACTCACCCTTACAACAATGTGGCGTCTTAAACACCGCGACGAATCCACACTTCATTCAATACAATGAGTGGTGTCTTGAACACCGCGACACTTCCACTCCCATGACATTGTGGTGTCTTAAACACCGCGACAATACCACAAGTCAATTACACAATGAGTAGTGTCTTAAACACCGCGACAATACTACTCGTCAATTCCACAATGAGTAGTGTCTTAAACACCGCGACAATACTACTCGTTTCATAGAACGTGGTGTCTTAAACAACGCGACAGTACCACATTCGTACAACACAATTAAATACATTACATACATACACGCATAATTATTCCACTCACAACCACGTGTGATAACGTACACCCAAAATGTGTACTTTGCCAAAGGTAGTCAACCAAAACGCACAACCGTGCCAATTGGACCTATGCACAAGTCCATCAAATCCACCTATATGTGAAGTGAGCTCTATAGCCGAGAATCACTTCACCCGACCCGCACCCATCCTACACATACATATGCATATAGGATATTAACACTCACCTTGAAGTCTTGATGAAAGCTTCCAAATAATCTGCAACTCGCCAATGGAAAATACCTATTCCATTATCATAATTACAACAATACACTTAGAATGGATTCACAAATCAACCCAAATTGACACTTAGTGCAAATTTGACCCAAATGCACTTCCAAGTACAAAACGCGCCCAAAATTAACCAATAATCACTAACACAAGTGAGAATGGTCTTAATACGCCAATTAAACCCGATCATAGGTGTTAAACACCTATCTTGCCCAAAATGACACTTAAACCCTAGTTTGACCCATAAGAAGTCAATATCACGCTATTAGCAAGTTTTGACACCAAAACATATTTAACTCGGTTTAACACTTCAACTTAATCCATTTTAAGTTTATAAACTTTGTTAAATCGCCAATTGGGTCATAATCACCACCAAACCCTAATTTGACCCAAAGTCAAAGTTAGTCAACCAAATAACCCTAAATAGGTTTCAATACTTCCACAATCACTAAACCTAGTGATTAAACCCAATTTCAAGTTCTAAACATAACCAATTTGTTCACCAAACCGAAATCCACCAACAATAACAATAAACCCGATTACTAGCATCACTAAAGTCACTTCATGAGTCTAAATGGGTTTATCAACAAATCAAGTTCAAACCCTAACTTGAATAGCAAAATCAACAATGAAATTCGGAGTTAGAACTTACCAATACCGCCAAAATGATGCCGTTGACGAGTGGAACAACTTTAATACCCGAGGTTTGACCCGAAACACCCTTCTTCTTCTCCAATTAGAGCTCTCTCTCTCTAAAACTCTCCTCTCACTCTAGGGTTTGAAGATGAGAGTGTTTGATGAGTGAAATATGATCCAAACTGATCAAAGGATCAGTTTTGATGACCCTAAACCGACCCCAAGTGAAAAGACCAAAGTACCCTTCATTTAAAGCCTTTAAAAAGGCTGAAAATTGCTTCAGCAGTGATCGGCGCGCCGCGCCACAAGGTGGGGCGCCTCTCCAACTGACAGTTCAGTTTTCAGAAACTTGTTTTGGCCATAACTTTTTGACCGTAGCTCCGTTTTCGATGAATCAAATATCGTTGGAAACGTAATAAGATTTTCTTTCCAATGGTAAGGCTTTGAAACATTAACACCAACTTTATTTGGGGTTGAAAAGATACGTACACTCCTTGTCACTTCAGACAATGTCCAGTTTCCTCCAACGTTCGAGCAAGCAACACGTACATGCTTCGTACACTTCATACATGCATAGTACACCATAAATACATTATCTACAATAAATATTTGGGTCTTACAACTCTCCCCCACTTAAACTCGATCACGTTCTCGTGATCTTCTCCACTTAAACAATCCGGACCTGCTTAACGATCCTCACTCAAGTCCCAATACGAACTTTCCTAGACCATTCTTCCCAATGGATCACTTTCAACAACTAAAGTCGTCAACCGTGATTTATCAAAACCACAATCCGAGCACTGAAACCTGCTCAATTTCCCATATCGGGAAAAACTCGACCCATCTCGTACCGAGATATCAATTCCTTAGCGTACCTTTACCAAGGACAACGCTAAAAGCAACCAAGTCTCAACTTAAAGTCAACAATCCGAAACGATGAAGACCGAACCAAACAAATCCTTACGGATAACATTAATCACTAACATCCCTTGTAGTGCGCAATACGACCTATACGCAACTACCATAGCATCAAAATCCAACGGCTAACACCAAAAGCGCCCAAAACGACTATGGCAACGCTAAACCTAAGGTGTACAAAATCGACTATTGTCACACCCGTAACAACATGTGAGCGAAACACGGCTATCGCATCCCTAATCACACAACACGGTCCTCACGATCCCACCATCAGTGTATAAAACAACCGATAGATCACTCAACACCCGATGAAGTCAGCGGACCCCGTCAACGGTCATGCTTCACCGATATAATCCCATGATGAAGTCAGCGGACCCCGAAGGTCATGCTTCACCAATCTCATACGCACTTGGCCTCAAACATCGAGTAGTGCAACATCGCGCTCTGCTACACTATGGGGAACCCTAACGGATACCACTAACCACCCACAATCGAGCAAGAACCACCTATATCAAACATAGGAACCAAACAATAATTCTCTAAAAGAGAATCCGACACACACACATCCCTTAACCGAGGGATTTCACCTTGCTTACCAAACACATCCATTATCTCTCAATGAGATTTACCACATTACCACCTCGGTGGTAATTTAAATCCAAACCAATAGTACAACTTGAACCAAAATTGTACTCCACCACAAATCGACCAAAAACTAGGTCCCAACACAAGTTTCGGATCTACCATAAGCACTATCCGAAATCTCACCCTAAAACTTCCTCGTGCGGGAGTGTAACTCCCCCACTTGGAACTACGTTCCATATCCATAACTCGTACTACCGTACAGTGCTACCAAATGTAGACTTTACCAACGATTGGGTACACACGACCCATCACCACATCTCGCTCTAACCTCGAGTTCACGAAGGATTTTAACCAATCCTTATACACTTTGAACGAAAGCGTACCGCAACACAATCGGAGTCGAACACCATGCTAGTAGGTATAAAAGAGGCACCTAATGTTGCATCATGTAGACTCCATTACCAACACACATCGAGATTAAAAACACTCGATCTCAAGGGTTCCAACCACCCGACGAACCTCATGGTTCATCACTTCAACATAAAAGCGAACACGCGCTTAACAATCGAACACCAAAACCATTTCCGTGGCTTGGTAGAAACATTTCTCAAATATCAAGGAATGCTTGGTTGCACCAAGTCTTACGCCCTTCGCCCGACAATCAAACGTCACCATAGGGTACTTCCATTAGGAACGTCACCCATAACAACAATATGCACAACACAAGGCATTAACAACTCAAACTCAAACAGCATCGAACATTCCCAAGACTTGTGACCCCTCATGCCACCATTGTAACATCTAGACGCGCTAGAATTCGATATACTCGTCCGCGTACCACCTGTGCTCACACTCGGACCCTTAGTCCTCTTACTCGGAGCACCATAAGAAACAACCCTTCTATCCCTTGAAGGCTCACCCTTCTTCGATCGTGTATGCGACTCGAAACCCCTAGCCAAGTCGAATAATTCCGAAAACGATTTCGCTTGACCACGTCTAATTTTTCTTTTCAAGTCGTCATTCAAAGTCCGATAGAAATCCCCCATTAATAAACGATCACTTCCCAAATACTCCGGACAAAAACGAGCCTTCGCCATAAAGGTCGTCTTGAGAGTATTTAAATCCATAGATCCTTGTCGCAAATTTCGCAACTCATTACGCAATTCCCACAAATCGGCCGAAGTCCGGAATTCCTCGAAGAATTCCTCCTTAAATTCGTCCCACGATAAGGCCATAAACGTTTCACCACCGACAAGATCAATCTTACCATCCAACCAATCCCTCGCCCTACCCCGCAACAAACTCGTAGCGAGTCTCGTCTTTCTCTCGGGAGGGCAATCAATAGTACGGAAACACCCTTCGACGTCCGAAATCCAAGTTGTGCTCACCAAAGGATCCGACTTTCCGTTATACATCGGGGATTTAGTCCTCATGAAGCTCTTAAGATAACGCTCCATTTCACTACTACCTTGAAGTTCGGAATACCTCCTTTCCATTCTTTCTTCCAACGCACCCATTTGCTCCGCAACGGCGGCCGCAACTCTAGCGTTAAACTCCGCGTCATTCGCCTCGGTCTCGTTTCGCGTCATCATTCAAAAGAATGCAAAACGATTAGTCCACGAACGTATAAAACCGCACGCACAACACCGTCCCATCTTGCTAAACACTCGTCGTACATCACTTGTTAGACACGATTTGTACCCGTAATAAGGTTTGCAAGTTCTTATTACGCACACACGCCGCATCGACTCGTTAGTACAACGACCGCCTCGCTCGATGATAAGAACAAACACAACCAAAATTCTACGCGATACAAACACACGCGAGAATTATTACCACAACACAAAAGCATATTAATAATATCCGCATTACTAATATATACGTTAGTCGACCTATAAACAAGGCACTAACTAAACCCATTCCGACCCGAAATCCTACAAGTCCCGCAACAATTTAAGCACACACAAAAGTCTAAGTCTAGGCACCTATCTCAAGTCACCTAAATCCCTTAGACCATGCTCTGATACCACTTGTAACAACCCAAACCAAACCACGACAACACAACATTAATCATGAATTAGCAATTCGACAATCATGCAACATATCGTGCATACACCAATAACCGCAAGTCCACAATAGCTAGCAATACCAAAAGCATATAGTTCATAATTAAATATGCCAATACATAACTCATACAACCATGGTTAACCAAGTACATAAGAGAACGGTACATGAAAGTCCGTTGGAGTTCATAACATCCACTAGTGTTACTTACACACCGCGTAATCACTAGTCCCCCGGGTGATGTCTTAAACACCGCGACTAACTCACCCTTACAACAATGTGGCGTCTTAAACACCGCGACGAATCCACACTTCATTCAATACAATGAGTGGTGTCTTGAACACCTCGACACTTCCACTCCCATGACATTGTGGTGTCTTAAACACCGCGACAATACCACAAGTCAATTACACAATGAGTAGTGTCTTAAACACCGCGACAATACTACTCGTCAATTCCACAATGAGTAGTGTCTTAAACACCGCGACAATACTACTCGTTTCATAGAACGTGGTGTCTTAAACAACGCGACAGTACCACATTCGTACAACACAATTAAATACATTACATACATACACGCATAATTATTCCACTCACAACCACGTGTGATAACGTACACCCAAAATGTGTACTTTGCCAAAGGTAGTCAACCAAAACGCACAACCGTGCCAATTGGACCTATGCACAAGTCCATCAAATCCACCTATATGTGAAGTGAGCTCTATAGCCGAGAATCACTTCACCCGACCCGCACCCATCCTACACATACATATGCATATAGGATATTAACACTCACCTTGAAGTCTTGATGAAAGCTTCCAAATAATCTGCAACTCGCCAATGGAAAATACCTATTCCATTATCATAATTACAACAATACACTTAGAATGGATTCACAAATCAACCCAAATTGACACTTAGTGCAAATTTGACCCAAATGCACTTCCAAGTACAAAACGCGCCCAAAATTAACCAATAATCACTAACACAAGTGAGAATGGTCTTAATACGCCAATTAAACCCGATCATAGGTGTTAAACACCTATCTTGCCCAAAATGACACTTAAACCCTAGTTTGACCCATAAGAAGTCAATATCACGCTATTAGCAAGTTTTGACACCAAAACATATTTAACTCGGTTTAACACTTCAACTTAATCCATTTTAAGTTTATAAACTTTGTTAAATCGCCAATTGGGTCATAATCACCACCAAACCCTAATTTGACCCAAAGTCAAAGTTAGTCAACCAAATAACCCTAAATAGGTTTCAATACTTCCACAATCACTAAACCTAGTGATTAAACCCAATTTCAAGTTCTAAACATAACCAATTTGTTCACCAAACCGAAATCCACCAACAATAACAATAAACCCGATTACTAGCATCACTAAAGTCACTTCATGAGTCTAAATGGGTTTATCAACAAATCAAGTTCAAACCCTAACTTGAATAGCAAAATCAACAATGAAATTCGGAGTTAGAACTTACCAATACCGCCAAAATGATGCCGTTGACGAGTGGAACAACTTTAATACCCGAGGTTTGACCCGAAACACCCTTCTTCTTCTCCAATTAGAGCTCTCTCTCTCTAAAACTCTCCTCTCACTCTAGGGTTTGAAGATGAGAGTGTTTGATGAGTGAAATATGATCCAAACTGATCAAAGGATCAGTTTTGATGACCCTAAACCGACCCCAAGTGAAAAGACCAAAGTACCCTTCATTTAAAGCCTTTAAAAAGGCTGAAAATTGCTTCAGCAGTGATCGGCGCGCCGCGCCACAAGGTGGGGCGCCGCTCCAACTGACAGTTCAGTTTTCAGAAACTTGTTTTGGCCATAACTTTTTGACCGTAGCTCCGTTTTCGATGAATCAAATATCGTTGGAAACGTAATAAGATTTTCTTTCCAATGGTAAGGCTTTGAAACATTAACACCAACTTTATTTGGGGTTGAAAAGATACGTACACTCCTTGTCACTTCAGACAATGTCCAGTTTCCTCCAACGTTCGAGCAAGCAACACGTACATGCTTCGTACACTTCATACATGCATAGTACACCATAAATACATTATCTACAATAAATATTTGGGTCTTACATACACAACCAAAACCACTCTTCGATGCATCACAATAAACAACAAAGTCGTCACTGCCCACAGGAAGCGATAGGATAGGTGCGGTGGTTAACTTCTTCTTCAAAGTTTGGAATGCTGATTCGTGTGCGGGTTCCCAAATGAACTTCTTGCCCTTGTGAGTCAGCGCGGTCAAAGGACGCGCAATCAGAGAAAATCCTTCGATGAATCTTCGATAGTAACCGGCGAGACCTAGGAATTGGCGAATATGCGTCGGAGTAGTGGGGGTCTCCCACTTGCTGATGGCTTCAATCTTGGCGGGATCAACTTTGATACCCTGGTCGCTCACAACATGACCCAGAAACTGTACTTCCTTCAACCAAAATTCACACTTGGAGAATTTGGCATAAAGTTGTTCTTGTCTCAAGAGTTCAAGTACTAGTCGGAGGTGTTGCTCATGTTCTTCTTCGCTCTTAGAGTAGATGAGGATATCATCTATGAAGCCGATAACAAACTTGTCCAAGTAAGGCTTGCAGACACGATTCATGAGGTCCATGAACACGGCAGGTGCATTTGTCAAACCGAATGGCATCACAAGAAACTCATAATGACCATAGCGGGTTCTGAATGCAGTTTTCATCACGTCACTTTCCTTCACCCTCAACTGGTGATAGCCGGATCGCAAATCGATCTTTGAATAAACGCTCGATCCTTGTAGTTGATCAAAAAGATCATCAATTCGCGGAAGAGGATGTAGCGACCCGACAAAATCGTCATTGACGGCGCCGTCTACTTAGGTCCCGTTACGTGGTCATAAGTCTTTAAAACAACGTTTGACTAAAAGATATGTCGCATTCATTTCAAATGTAAAGATTGTTCAAAGTTTACAAGAATAGTTCCACCACAAGTTGCGTTACAAAGTTATAAGTACAAATGAAACTTATGCGACACAATTTAAAAGTAGCCAAAAGACGTTCCATGTATGCATATATACTCGACATCCAATGCAACTATCAAAATAAAGAGCGGAAGCATGTATCATGTATCGTTCAAGGACCTGAGAAAAACATAGAAATCTGTCAACGAAAACGTTGGTGAAATCATAGGTTTGAGTAAGTAAGTACAAGTGAACCACAAGATTTGCAACAATGAGATAATAGTAATACATTCCAAAAGTTTGTTTCACGAGCACCCAATTATCAATGCTTAACATTCCTTCCATAGAACCCCATCACAATAGTGTTTGAACATACACTGTTTCTCGAAAATATATTTCATTCGTAAACGGTAGCGAACCATTTGAATGAGGGTTTGTCAAACCCATATGGCCATATAACATAAGTTCTTGCTTACATCCGGCAAGTGTAACTAATGATAATCGAATTGAGGATTTTTGTTCAAACTCGTATGTAGAATGTTTGTTTTCCTGTACTTGTGTTCACTTAGTAAAACAAAACGTTTATGTTTTTCTCATCCCAAATGTAAGTGCAAAAGAGTAAAAGTGGGACTATGATCTCACCTTGAGTGCACGTACGAAAAGTACTTCACAAAATAACGTGTGCGAAGGATAGTGCTAGTCTTGACCTAAACAAATAGGTCGTATCAATAACGGTAAACACGATAGGTCAAAGATGTTCAATTAGTCCTATGGCTCGTTACGACTCGATTATGTAGCATGTGAAATCAAATTGTCAAGTTTCATGCAAGATACAAGTATATAAACAAGTTAGGAAGGTTGCATAATCATTTGGTTAAGTTTGACAAAAAGTCAAACTTTGGTCGGTCAAAGTCAACGAAAGTCAACACGTTCGGGTCGGGTCCCGAACTATTTTTCTGAGGTTTTTATTCATATATAAGTATGTTAGAACAAGTCTCATGTGAATCGGAGGTCCATAGTGTGCCAAACATTTTTCGTATTTTGACCAAAGAGGTCAGAAACTGGACACGGCTTAGGCCGCGCCGCGGCCCCAAATTGTCGTGCCGCGACAATACACGGGAACTGGTACCTGGTCAGTCTCAAATGTCCAAGTCTCAATTCCAAACACTTTCAAGCATAACTCGCAAACCGCTAATACTTAGAACTCGTATCTTATATCGTTAGAAAGGTAATTTGACAAAGAACACATCTAAATACATTTCACCAACCAAAAATGTTATTTGTAACAATCGGCTTTCCAAAGTAAATGATCAATTAATGCACACATTTAATACACAAATTTGATAAGCGCACATTTATGATTCGGGCATTTAATGCATACATATAACATGCCGTTTTGTAGGTAATCGAGCATACAATACAACTAACTACTTACTAACTACAATTCATGTCATTCAATGCATCAAATATTCATTTCAAGCTTATCAAACCCTAACCCGAATTCACCAAAATCACTAATCAAGTTTATGGAGTTTTCTCAAGCAACCTACACATTAATTTGAAGCTAGTGATACTAGGAACACATTTAATACATGCATTTATAACATTTAACAACATTCAAACAACCAAATCACCAAATCAAACACACCAAAGTTCATACTGTAGTGACCCGAACTTTTCCATGTTTATATATATTAATTGAGATTGATATTTACATGATTAAATGTTTCCAACATGTTAAGCAATCAAACTTGTTAAGACTTGATTAATTGAAATATGTTTCATATAGACAATTGACCACCCAAGTTGACCGGTGATTCACGAACGTTAAAACTTGTAAAAACTATACGATGACATATATATGGTTATATATATAGTTAACATGTTTTTATTATAAGTATGCATCTCATTAGGTATTTTAACAATGAGTTATATACATAAAAAATGAGACTATTAATTTAAGAAACTCGAAAACGATATATATAACGATTATCGTTATAACAACGTCTTACTAGGTACATATGAATCATATTAAGATATTGATACACTTGGTTAATTATGTTAAATGATAAGTAAATATATTATTAAGTGTATTAACAATGAAATACATATGTAAAAATAAGACTACTAACTTAATGATTTCGAAACGAGACATATATGTAACGATTATCGTTGTAACGACATTTAACTGTATATACATCATACTAAGATATATTATATATCATAATATCATGATAATATAATAATTTAACATCTCATTTGTTATAATAAATAATGGGTTAACAACATTCAACAAGATCGTTAACCTAAAGGTTTCAAAACAACATTTACATGTAACGACTAACGATGACTTAACGACTCAGTTAAAATGTATATACATGTAGTGTTTTAATATGTATTCATACACTTTTGAAAGACTTCAATACACTTATCAAAATACTTCTACTTAACAAAAATGCTTACAATTGCATCCTCGTTCAGTTTCATCAACAATTTTACTCGTATGCACCCGTATTCATACTCGTACAATACACAGCTTTTAGATGTATGTACTATTGGTATATACACTCCAATGATCAGCTCTTAGCAGCCCATGTGAGTCACCTAACACATGTGGGAACCATCATTTGACAACTAGCATGAAATATCTCATAAAATTACAAAAATATGAGTAATCATTCATGACTTATTTACATGAAAACAAAATTACATATCCTTTATATCTAATCCATACACCAACGACTAAAAACACCTACAAACACTTTCATTCTTCAATTTTCTTCATCTTATTGATCTCTCTCAAGTTCTATCTTCAAGTTCTAAGTGTTCTTCATAAATTCCAAAAGTTCTAGTTTCATAAAATCAAGAATACTTTCAAGTTTGCTAGCTCACTTCCAATCTTGTAAGGTGATCATCCAACCTCAAGAAATCTTTGTTTCTTACAGTAGGTTATCATTCTAATACAAGGTAATAATCATATTCAAACTTTGGTTCAATTTCTATAACTATAACAATCTTATTTCAAGTGATGATCTTACTTGAACTTGTTTTCGTGTCATGATTCTGCTTCAAGAACTTCGAGCCATCCAAGGATCCGTTGAAGCTAGATCCATTTTTCTCTTTTCCAGTAGGTTTATCCAAGGAACTTAAGGTAGTAATGATGTTCATAACATCATTCGATTCATACATATAAAGCTATCTTATTCGAAGGTTTAAACTTGTAATCACTAGAACATAGTTTAGTTAATTCTAAACTTGTTCGCAAACAAAAGTTAATCCTTCTAACTTGACTTTTAAAATCAACTAAACACATGTTCTATATCTATATGATATGCTAACTTAATGATTTAAAACCTGGAAACACGAAAAACACCGTAAAACCGGATTTACGCCGTCGTAGTAACACCGCGGGCTGTTTTGGGTTAGTTAATTAAAAACTATGATAAACTTTGATTTAAAAGTTGTTATTCTGAGAAAATGATTTTTATTATGAACATGAAACTATATCCAAAAATTATGGTTAAACTCAAAGTGGAAGTATGTTTTCTAAAATGGTCATCTAGACGTCGTTCTTTCGACTGAAATGACTACCTTTACAAAAACGACTTGTAACTTATTTTTCCGACTATAAACCTATACTTTTTCTGTTTAGATTCATAAAATAGAGTTCAATATAAAACCATAGCAATTTGATTCACTCAAAACGGATTTAAAATGAAGAAGTTATGGGTAAAACAAGATTGGATAATGTTTCTCATTTTAGCTACGTGAAAATTGGTAACAAATCTATTCCAACCATAACTTAATCAACTTGTATTGTATATTATGTAATCTTGAGATACCATAGACACGTATACAATGTTTCGACCTATCATGTCGACACATATATATATATTTCGGAACAACCATAGACACTCTATATGTGAATGTTGGAGTTAGCTATACAGGGTTGAGGTTGATTCCAAAATATATATAGTTTGAGTTGTGATCAATACTGAGATACGTATACACTGGGTCGTGGATTGATTCAAGATAATATTTATCGATTTATTTCTGTACATCTAACTGTGGACAACTAGTTGTAGGTTACTAACGAGGACGGCTGACTTAATAAACTTAAAACATCAAAATATATTAAAAGTGTTGTAAATATATTTTGAACATACTTTGATATATATGTATATATTGTTTTAGGTTCGTGAATCAACCAGTGGCCAAGTCTTACTTCCCGACGAAGTAAAAATCTGTGAAAGTGAGTTATAGTCCCACTTTTAAAATCTAATATTTTTGGGATGAGAATACATGCAGGTTTTATAAATGATTTACAAAATAGACACAAGTACGTGAAACTACATTCTATGGTTGAATTATCGAAATCGAATATGCCCCTTTTATTTAAGTCTGGTAATCTAAGAATTAGGGAACAGACACCCTAATTGACGCGAATCCTAAAGATAGATCTATTGGGCTTAACAAACCCCATCCAAAGTACCGGATGCTTTAGTACTTCGAAATTTATATCATATCCGAAGGGTGTCCCGGAATGATGGGGATATTCTTATATATATGCATCTTGTTAATGTCGGTTATCAGGTGTTCACCATATGAATGACTTTTATCTCTATGTATGGGATGTGTATTGAAATATGAAATCTTGTGGTCTATTATTATGATTTGATATATATATAGGTTAAACCTATAACTCACCAACATTTTTGTTGACGTTTTAAGCATGTTTATTCTCAGGTGATTATTAAGAGCTTCCGCTGTCGCATACTTAAATAAGGACGAGATTTGGAGTCCATGCTTGTATGATATTGTGTAAAAACTGCATTCAAGAAACTTATTTTGTTGTAACATATTTGTATTGTAAACCATTATGTAATGGTCGTGTGTAAACAGGATATTTTAGATTATCATTATTTGATAATCTACGTAAAGCTTTTTAAACCTTTATTGATGAAATAAAGGTTATGGTTTGTTTTAAAATGAATGCAGTCTTTGAAAAACGTCTCATATAGAGGTCAAAACCTCGCAACGAAATCAATTAATATGGAACGTTTTTAATCAATAAGAACGGGACATTTCAGTTGGTATCAGAGCGTTGGTCTTAGAGAACCAGAAAATTTGCATTAGTGTGTCTCATCGAGTTTGTTAGGATGCATTAGTGAGTCTGGACTTCGACCGTGTTTTCTTTAAAAATGATTGCTTAACATTTTTGTTGGAAACTATATATTTTTAACATATGAATATTATGTGATATATTAATCTCTTATCGTGTTTGATATTATGTGATAGATGTCTACCTCTAGAACAAGTCCCATTGACTCACCAAATAATAATGAAGAGTCAAATGTAAATTGGAATGATTCGTGGACTGATTCACAAGTTCCCGAAGAGGAACCGGAAGAAGAGTCGGAACCGGAAGAAGAATCGGAACCGGAAGAAGAATCGGAACCGGAAGAAGAAATAGAACCGGTGGGGGAAATAATAAAACGGTTAAGTAAAAGAGAATCCTCAACCAACCGACCAAGGTTAATTATGGTCAATGGTGTTTCCGCCAAGGAAGCAAAATATTGGGAGGATTACCAATTCTTCGATGAATCGGATTCCGACGAGAATTCCGATGATGTTATAGAAATTACCCCAACTGAATTTAAAAAGGCAAAAGAAAATAATAAGGGAAAGGGCATAAAAATAGAGAAATCTAATTCCAACCCCGATGAACTTTATATGTATCGTCAACCCCCGAAGTCCTTACGGATTAGTAATGTTCGCTTCTCACCAAAGTGAGAACAAGAACATCGGGCTACAACTATTAAACAAAACGTTTCCACAAGTGACGGAGTCGGTAATTGGGGTAAGAAATGAGGTTTTTAGATTGTTACGGGACTGTTGGACATTACGTAACCCTCGTCCCTTTGACGACGTTACAACACGATGTCTTATCAACGGCCATAACGGTTATGTTCCACAAGACCAAGGATGGGAAGTAATCCTAGTAAAACCAGAATGCATGACTTGTTTCTGGACGTATGAATTACGTGTCTTTATTGCCTTTGCTGAACGACTTGTGTACTAGCTAGAATTATCTTCACAACTATCTTGTATCAAAGTTATTGTGTGCTATATTTCATGCTTTATGTAAAATAAGCGGTATTGTAAGTTTGTAAAATATTGTATAAAAGTTTGAACGCGAAATATTATTATAATCAGTTTTTCATATAGAATTGTAGTAGTTGAATTGTATATTAGCTACTAAGTATGAACTTAACGGGTACGTACTACCCGAATTTAAACTTATAAAACGCTAATATGAAGAAAAAGCTTTTATAAATGAGTTCATATTATGCTACGAAATACTATTAACTACTCTTAATATTCTGTATGATTAACTTGTTCCATTGGACTATTTTGAAGGAAATGGCACCGACTACTCGACACACCGTGAATATGAATGAAGAGGAATTCCGTACTTTTCTAGCTTCAAACATAGCCGCAGTACAGGCTGCGCTACATACCAACAATAACCTTGGATCTAGCAGTACAGGAAATCGTGTAGGATGCACCTACAAAGAATTCACTGCCTGCAAACCTTTGGAATTTGATGGAACCGAAGGACCGATCGGATTGAAACGGTGGACCGAGAAGGTCGAATCGGTGTTTGCCATAAGTAAGTGTACTGAAGAGGACAAAGTGAAGTACGCTACGCATACCTTCACAGGTTCTGCGTTAACATGGTGGAATACCTATCTAGAGCAAGTGGGACAAAATGATGCGTACGCACTACCGTGGTCAGCATTCAAGCACTTGATGAACGAGAAGTACCGTCCCAGAACCGAGGTCAATAAGCTCAAGACAGAACTTAGAGGGTTACGAACCCAAGGATTTGATATTACCACGTACGAAAGACGATTCACAGAATTGTGCCTATTGTGTCCGGGAGCATTCGAAGATGAGGAAGAGAAGATCGACGCGTTTGTGAAAGGATTACCGGAAAGAATCCAAGAAGATATAAGTTCACACGAGCCCGCCTCCATACAACAGGCATGTAGAATGGCTCACAAACTAGTGAACCAGATTGAAGAAAGAATTAAAGAACAGACTGCTGAAGAGGCCAATGTGAAGCAAGTCAAAAGAAAGTGGGAGGAAAACGGTGATAAGAATCACCAATACAACAACAACAGCAATTACAACAATAATCGCAACAATTATCCCAACAATCGCAACATCAATCGCAACTACAACAAACGGCCCAACAACAACAACAACAACAACAACAACAGTAACTACAACAATCATCCCAACAACAATAATAACCGCAACAACAACAACAATCAGAAGCAGCTATGCCAAAGGTGTGAAAAGTATCACTCGGGGTTCTGCACCAAATTTTGCAACAAGTGTAAAAGAAATGGTCATAGCGCGGCGAAGTGTGAGGTCTACGGACCAGGGGTTAATAGAACGAAAGGAACAAATGGTGTCGGAACGAGTAATGGCAGAGCAAGTAGTGTCGGAGCAAGTTATGCCAATGTAGTTTGTTATAAATGTGGAAAACCGGGCCACATTATTAGAAATTGCCCGAACCAGGAGAACACGAATGGACAAGGCCGCGGAAGAGTTTTCAATATTAATGCGGCAGAGGCACAGGAAGACCCGGAGCTTGTTACGGGTACGTTTCTTATTGACAATAAATCTGCTTACGTTTTATTTGATTCGGGTGCGGATAGAAGCTATATGAGTAGAGATTTTTGTGCTAAATTAAGTTGTCCATTGACGCCTTTGGATAGTAAATTTTTACTCGAATTAGCAAATGGTAAATTAATTTCAGCAGATAATATATGTCGGAATCGAGAAATTAAACTGGTTAGCGAAACATTTAAGATTGATTTGATACCAGTAGAGTTAGGGAGTTTTGATGTGATAATCGGTATGGACTGGTTGAAAGAAGTGAAAGCAGAGATCGTTTGTTACAAAAATGCAATTCGCATTATACGAGAAAAAGGAAAACCCTTAATGGTGTACGGAGAAAAGGGCAACACGAAGCTACATCTTATTAGTAATTTGAAGGCACAAAAACTAATAAGAAAAGGTTGCTATGCTGTTCTAGCACACGTCGAGAAAGTACAAACTGAAGAAAAGAGCATCAATGATGTTCCCATTGCAAAAGAATTTCCCGATGTATTTCCGAAAGAATTACCGGGATTACCCCCACATCGATCCGTTGAATTTCAAATAGATCTTGTACCAGGAGCGGCACCAATAGCTCGTGCTCCTTACAGACTCGTACCCAGCGAGATGAAAGAACTGCAAAGCCAACTACAAGAACTTTTAGAGCGTGGTTTCATTCGACCAAGTACATCACCGTGGGGAGCTCCTGTTTTGTTTGTCAAGAAGAAAGATGGTACATTCAGGTTGTGTATCGACTACCGAGAGTTGAACAAACTTACCATCAAGAACCGCTACCCACTACCGAGAATCGACGACTTATTTGATCAACTACAAGGCTCGTCTGTTTATTCAAAGATTGACTTACGTTTCGGGTATCATCAAATGCGGGTGAAAGAAGATGATATTCCAAAGACTGCTTTCAGAACACGTTACGGTCATTACGAGTTTATGGTCATGCCGTTTGGTTTAACTAATGCACCAGCTGTGTTCATGGACCTTATGAACCGAGTGTGTGGACCATACCTTGACAAGTTTGTCATTGTTTTCATTGATGACATACTTATTTACTCAAAGAATGACCAAGAACACGGTGAACATTTGAGAAAGGTGTTAGAAGTATTGAGGAAGGAAGAATTGTACGCTAAGTTTTCAAAGTGTGCATTTTGGTTGGAAGAAGTTCAATTCCTAGGTCACATAGTGAACAAAGAAGGTATTAAGGTGGATTCGGCAAAGATAGAAACTGTTGAAAAGTGGGAAACCCCGAAAACTCCGAAACACATACGCCAGTTTTTAGGACTAGCTGGTTACTACAGAAGGTTCATCCAAGACTTTTCCAGAATAGCAAAACCCTTGACTGCATTAACGCATAAAGGGAAGAAATTTGAATGGAATGATGAACAAGAGAAAGCGTTTCAGTTATTGAAGAAAAAGCTAACTACGGCACCTATATTGTCATTGCCTGAAGGGAATGATGATTTTGTGATTTATTGTGACGCATCAAAGCAAGGTCTCGGTTGTGTATTAATGCAACGAACGAAGGTGATTGCTTATGCGTCTAGACAATTGAAGATTCACGAACAAAATTATACGACGCATGATTTGGAATTAGGAGCGGTTGTTTTTGCATTAAAGACTTGGAGGCACTACTTATATGGGGTCAAAAGTATTATATATACCGACCACAAAAGTCTTCAACACATATTTAATCAGAAACAACTGAATATGAGGCAGCGTAGGTGGATTGAATTATTGAATGATTACGACTTTGAGATTCGTTACCACCCGGGGAAGGCAATTGTGGTAGCCGATGCCTTGAGCAGGAAGGACAGAGAACCCATTCGAGTAAAATCTATGAATATAATGATTCATAATAACCTTACTACTCAAATAAAGGAGGCGCAACAAGGAGTTTTAAAAGAGGGAAATTTAAAGGATGAAATACCCAAAGGATCGGAGAAGCATCTTAATATTCGAGAAGACGGAACCCGGTATAGGCCTGAAAGGATTTGGGTACCAAAATTTGGAGATATGAGAGAAATGGTACTTAGAGAAGCTCATAAAACCAGATACTCAATACATCCTGGAACGGGGAAGATGTACAAGGATCTCAAGAAACATTTTTGGTGGCCGGGTATGAAAGCCGATGTTGCTAAATACGTAGGAGAATGTTTGACGTGTTCTAAGGTCAAAGCTGAGAATCAGAAACCATCAGGTCTACTTCAACAACCCGAAATCCCGGAATGGAAATGGGAAAACATTACCATGGATTTCATCACTAAATTGCCAAGGACTGCAAGTGGTTTTGATACTATTTGGGTAATAGTTGATCGTCTCACCAAATCAGCACACTTCCTTCCAATAAGAGAAGATGACAAGATGGAGAAGTTAGCACGACTGTATTTGAAGGAAGTCGTCTCCAGACATGGAATACCAATCTCTATTATCTCTGATAGGGATGGCAGATTTATTTCAAGATTCTGGCAGACATTACAGCAAGCATTAGAAACTCGTCTAGACATGAGTACTGCCTATCATCCACAAACTGATGGGCAGAGTGAAAGGACGATACAAACGCTTGAAGACATGCTACGATCATGTGTTATTGATTTCGGAAACAGTTGGGATCGACATCTACCGTTAGCAGAATTTTCCTACAACAACAGCTACCATTCAAGCATTGAGATGGCGCCGTTTGAAGCACTTTATGGTAGAAAGTGCAGGTCTCCAATTTGTTGGAGTGAAGTGGGGGATAGACAGATTACGGGTCCGGAGATTATACAAGAAACTACCGAGAATATCATCCAAATTCAACAACGGTTGAAAACCGCCCAAAGTCGACAAAAGAGCTACGCTGACATTAAAAGAAAAGATATAGAATTTGAAATTGGAGAGATGGTTATGCTTAAAGTTGCACCTTGGAAAGGCGTTGTTCGATTTGGTAAACGAGGGAAATTAAATCCAAGGTATATTGGACCATTCAAGATTATTGATCGTGTCGGACCAGTAGCTTACCGACTTGAGTTACCTCAACAACTCGCGGCTGTACATAACACTTTCCACGTCTCGAATTTGAAGAAATTTTTTGCTAAAGAAGATCTCACTATTCCGTTAGATGAAATCCAAATTAACGAAAAACTTCAATTCATCGAAGAACCCGTCGAAATAATGGATCGTGAGGTTAAAAGACTTAAGCAAAATAAGATACCAATTGTTAAGGTTCGATGGAATGCTCGTAGAGGACCCGAGTTCACCTGGGAGCGTGAAGATCAGATGAAGAAGAAATACCCGCATCTATTTCCAGAAGATTCGTCAACACCTTCAACAGCTTAAAATTTCGGGACGAAATTTATTTAACGGGTAGGTACTGTAGTGACCCGAACTTTTCCATGTTTATATATATTAATTGAGATTGATATTTACATGATTAAATGTTTCCAACATGTTAAGCAATCAAACTTGTTAAGACTTGATTAATTGAAATATGTTTCATATAGACAATTGACCACCCAAGTTGACCGGTGATTCACGAACGTTAAAACTTGTAAAAACTATACGATGACATATATATGGTTATATATATAGTTAACATGTTTTTATTATAAGTATGCATCTCATTAGGTATTTTAACAATGAGTTATATACATAAAAAATGAGACTATTAATTTAAGAAACTCGAAAACGATATATATAACGATTATCGTTATAACAACGTCTTACTAGGTACATATGAATCATATTAAGATATTGATACACTTGGTTAATTATGTTAAATGATAAGTAAATATATTATTAAGTGTATTAACAATGAAATACATATGTAAAAATAAGACTACTAACTTAATGATTTCGAAACGAGACATATATGTAACGATTATCGTTGTAACGACATTTAACTGTATATACATCATACTAAGATATATTATATATCATAATATCATGATAATATAATAATTTAACATCTCATTTGTTATAATAAATAATGGGTTAACAACATTCAACAAGATCGTTAACCTAAAGGTTTCAAAACAACATTTACATGTAACGACTAACGATGACTTAACGACTCAGTTAAAATGTATATACATGTAGTGTTTTAATATGTATTCATACACTTTTGAAAGACTTCAATACACTTATCAAAATACTTCTACTTAACAAAAATGCTTACAATTGCATCCTCGTTCAGTTTCATCAACAATTTTACTCGTATGCACCCGTATTCATACTCGTACAATACACAGCTTTTAGATGTATGTACTATTGGTATATACACTCCAATGATCAGCTCTTAGCAGCCCATGTGATTCACCTAACACATGTGGGAACCATCATTTGACAACTAGCATGAAATATCTCATAAAATTACAAAAATATGAGTAATCATTCATGACTTATTTACATGAAAACAAAATTACATATCCTTTATATCTAATCCATACACCAACGACTAAAAACACCTACAAACACTTTCATTCTTCAATTTTCTTCATCTTATTGATCTCTCTCAAGTTCTATCTTCAAGTTCTAAGTGTTCTTCATAAATTCCAAAAGTTCTAGTTTCATAAAATCAAGAATACTTTCAAGTTTGCTAGCTCACTTCCAATCTTGTAAGGTGATCATCCAACCTCAAGAAATCTTTGTTTCTTACAGTAGGTTATCATTCTAATACAAGGTAATAATCATATTCAAACTTTGGTTCAATTTCTATAACTATAACAATCTTATTTCAAGTGATGATCTTACTTGAACTTGTTTTCGTGTCATGATTCTGCTTCAAGAACTTCGAGCCATCCAAGGATCCGTTGAAGCTAGATCCATTTTTCTCTTTTCCAGTAGGTTTATCCAAGGAACTTAAGGTAGTAATGATGTTCATAACATCATTCGATTCATACATATAAAGCTATCTTATTCGAAGGTTTAAACTTGTAATCACTAGAACATAGTTTAGTTAATTCTAAACTTGTTCGCAAACAAAAGTTAATCCTTCTAACTTGACTTTTAAAATCAACTAAACACATGTTCTATATCTATATGATATGCTAACTTAATGATTTAAAACCTGGAAACACGAAAAACACCGTAAAACCGGATTTACGCCGTCGTAGTAACACCGCGGGCTGTTTTGGGTTAGTTAATTAAAAACTATGATAAACTTTGATTTAAAAGTTGTTATTCTGAGAAAATGATTTTTATTATGAACATGAAACTATATCCAAAAATTATGGTTAAACTCAAAGTGGAAGTATGTTTTCTAAAATGGTCATCTAGACGTCGTTCTTTCGACTGAAATGACTACCTTTACAAAAACGACTTGTAACTTATTTTTCCGACTATAAACCTATACTTTTTCTGTTTAGATTCATAAAATAGAGTTCAATATAAAACCATAGCAATTTGATTCACTCAAAACGGATTTAAAATGAAGAAGTTATGGGTAAAACAAGATTGGATAATGTTTCTCATTTTAGCTACGTGAAAATTGGTAACAAATCTATTCCAACCATAACTTAATCAACTTGTATTGTATATTATGTAATCTTGAGATACCATAGACACGTATACAATGTTTCGACCTATCATGTCGACACATATATATATATTTCGGAACAACCATAGACACTCTATATGTGAATGTTGGAGTTAGCTATACAGGGTTGAGGTTGATTCCAAAATATATATAGTTTGAGTTGTGATCAATACTGAGATACGTATACACTGGGTCGTGGATTGATTCAAGATAATATTTATCGATTTATTTCTGTACATCTAACTGTGGACAACTAGTTGTAGGTTACTAACGAGGACGGCTGACTTAATAAACTTAAAACATCAAAATATATTAAAAGTGTTGTAAATATATTTTGAACATACTTTGATATATATGTATATATTGTTTTAGGTTCGTGAATCAACCAGTGGCCAAGTCTTACTTCCCGACGAAGTAAAAATCTGTGAAAGTGAGTTATAGTCCCACTTTTAAAATCTAATATTTTTGGGATGAGAATACATGCAGGTTTTATAAATGATTTACAAAATAGACACAAGTACGTGAAACTACATTCTATGGTTGAATTATCGAAATCGAATATGCCCCTTTTATTTAAGTCTGGTAATCTAAGAATTAGGGAACAGACACCCTAATTGACGCGAATCCTAAAGATAGATCTATTGGGCTTAACAAACCCCATCCAAAGTACCGGATGCTTTAGTACTTCGAAATTTATATCATATCCGAAGGGTGTCCCGGAATGATGGGGATATTCTTATATATATGCATCTTGTTAATGTCGGTTATCAGGTGTTCACCATATGAATGACTTTTATCTCTATGTATGGGATGTGTATTGAAATATGAAATCTTGTGGTCTATTATTATGATTTGATATATATATAGGTTAAACCTATAACTCACCAACATTTTTGTTGACGTTTTAAGCATGTTTATTCTCAGGTGATTATTAAGAGCTTCCGCTGTCGCATACTTAAATAAGGACGAGATTTGGAGTCCATGCTTGTATGATATTGTGTAAAAACTGCATTCAAGAAACTTATTTTGTTGTAACATATTTGTATTGTAAACCATTATGTAATGGTCGTGTGTAAACAGGATATTTTAGATTATCATTATTTGATAATCTACGTAAAGCTTTTTAAACCTTTATTGATGAAATAAAGGTTATGGTTTGTTTTAAAATGAATGCAGTCTTTGAAAAACGTCTCATATAGAGGTCAAAACCTCGCAACGAAATCAATTAATATGGAACGTTTTTAATCAATAAGAACGGGACATTTCACATACTCAAGCTAGTTACTTCAAATAAAGAAATCGAGCATATAAATCATATATTCATGTTAGACTTGAGCCATAGACACTAATTAACAACTTTATAAGTTCAAAAAATATCAAGAACACAAAATCTAGTGATTTTAGAAAGTTACCCAAATGTAATGAAATCGGTATGGAATCGAAGAGGAAGATGCAAGAATCACGAATTTGCAATTTGTTTTGTTGCTAGCTTCCTAATCCGAATTTAGATGATGAATTCTTGTTGGTGTTCTTGAGAGAAAAAGGGAGTAAAAGAAAGATGGAGATGTTGAAATGAGAGGAGGAGGTTGAAGGTTTGACTAGTTGACCTAGTCAAATCTTTGGCCTCTTGGCAAGTTTAGTCCCTCTAATTTGGATCGGGTGCGTGAATTACCTAAACGAGATAATTTAAAACGCGTATTAACGGGAGATGTTATAAACATATAACGGAGTTTAAATTAGTATAATGGAAAAGTAAATGGAAAAAGGCGGGATGTTACAGAGGATACCGATTCTTGATTGTCAATTTGTTGAGCTCACGGTAGTCGATACACATACGAAAGGATCCATCCTTCTTCTTCACAAACAGAACAGGTGCGCCCCAAGGCGAGAAACTTGGTTGGATAAACCCTCGATCTAACAGCTCTTGTAGTTGACTCTGTAATTCTTGCATCTCGGAAGGTGCGAGTCTATAAGGTGCGCGAGCTACAGGTGCAGCTCCTGGCACTAAATCAATCTGAAATTCTACGGCTCTCGGCAGTGGTAATCCAGGCAATTCCTCTGGGAAGACATCGGAAAATTCGTTCACAATTCGAACGTCATTCACGCTCTTCACCTCAGTTTCTACCGCTTTCACATGTGCTAGGACAGCAAAGCGTCCCTTCTTCATAATCTTTTGCGCTTTCACGCAACTAATGAGGTTCAACTTCGAGGTACATCTCTCTCCATAGATAACCAGTGGTTCGCCATCTCCTTGTGGTATGCGAAGTGCTTTATCTCCACAGATAATATCGGCCTTTATCTTGCTCAACCAATCCATACCAACGATCACGTCAAAACTTCCCAGTTTGATGGGTATCAAATCAATTTCGAAATCTGCACCAGCTATGTTGATAATAGCTCCTCGACTAATGTGGTCAACTTTTTCAAGTTTTCCATTTGCGACCTCGACAAGCATACTTTCTTTTAACGGGACTAATGACCAATTAATCTTATCGCAAAAATGTCTACATACATAACTTCTATCCGCACCAGTATCAAACAAGACAGAAGCTAAAAGATTGTTGATTTTGAATATACCTGTCACCAAGTCGGGGTTATCGCGTGCATCCCTTGCATTAACATTGAAGGCTCTACCTCGGGGTGGTCCTCCGTCTTTTTACTTGTTTGGGCACGCGTTTCTGAAATGGCCCGTCTGTCCACATTCGTAGCACTTCTTAGGTCCATTGGTGTTCGGCTTCCCATTCAAAGTAGTGACCTTGCAGTTCTTCCCGATGTGCCCAGCCCGTTGGCACTTCTCACAGACAACATTGCAATACCCAGTGTGGTGTTTGTAACACCTCTTGCATTGTGGTAAGGTTCCTTTGTAGTTCGGGTTGGTGTTGGTGTTGTTGTTGGGATTAGGGTTTCCACCGTTGTTGTGCCTCTTGGCGGGGGTTTGATCGTAGTTTCTCCTCCTGTTGTTGTTGTTGTTGTTGTGGTTGTTGTGGTTGTTATGGTTGTTGTCCCATTTCCTCTTTTCACTACTACCGGCTTCAAACTTAGCCTTCTCCGGCTCGTCAAGGATGATTTGATTCAGGAGAGTATGCACCATGCGCATTGCTTCGGGAACATTCGGTGGTTTGGATGAGGTGACATTTCCTTTGATGGACTTAGGGAGTCCCGAGAAGTATTTCTCCATGCGCTTGAATTCGGGGGTGACCATGGTCGGACACATAAGAGCCAACTCCAAAAACCTACGGTTGTAACTGTTAAGGTCGTTCCCTACGGCCTTTAACTGCATAAATTCGATTTCCATCTTCTGAATTTCGGTTCTCGGACAATACTTATCAATCATAGCCGCCTTGAATTCCTCCCATGGCGTAGCATACGCCTCATCGATACCTTTCGCTTGAGCTAACGTGTTCCACCACGTTAGCGCGCCGTCTGATAGCGTGCAAGATGCAAACTTGGTCTTATTGTCCTCCGAACAGTTGCTAACTCGGAATACTAATTCAAGTTTTTCGAACCATCTGGTGAGACCAACTGGTCCCTCGGTGCCGCTGAAGTTATGCGGTTTGCAGCTCTGGAATTCCTTGTATGTACACCCATTTCGAACGGGTGGAATAACCGGTGGTGGTGGCGGTGGAGCTTCGAGATTTCTTTCTGCTAGGGCTGCAGCGACCCGTTCGTTGATCATGTCCTCAATCTGGGCGGCGGTAGGTGTGGATCTTCCGTTAGCCATGGTATTCTAAACAAAATTTTTGACTCAAGTCAAAATCCAGCATGCAAGTAGTAATAATACAGTATATAGTGACCAACATGGAATCAAAACATCACATGTTATTAAATAATGCATCTAGGTACAAATACCACAGAATCATCGTACAACAATGTAAATAGAATATCGTGCAAGAATTAAATAATGCAAAGTTCCATTCATTAATAATAATAAGTTTCATACATCTGAATAAGTTCGTACAATACATATGAAATACATGAAACTATATCTAGATTACATCATGAAATCTAAATACAAGGTCCTACGGTGAAGGCGGGTGAACTGCTCCTCGAGCTAACTGCTCCGCGAGCTCAGTGACTCGAGCTCGGAGAGTCTCAGTCTCCCTCATCAGTTCCTCGTTAGAGGGAGCTGGTGGGGCAGGCGGTGCAGGTGGGGCGGGTGGTGCCGGTGGTGCCGGTGGTGCTGATGTAGATGGTCCGGCTCCGGATGTAGACGGTACGTCCCTAGATGTAAGTGGTCCGTATCTAAATCTAGGTGGTACGGTTCCAGGAATAGTCAATACGTAACGGGGAACCTTACATATCTGTGGGTCGGCAGGGTATGGCACAACTCGCTTACGAGCAGTAACCCTACGACGATGGCCAAAAGCGTCAGTAAAAGCACGACCTCCATTCACCCCTGGAATGACGGTGCCGTCGGAACGGTACCGCTTCTTCGGAGGGGTGGAGGGTGCCTGAATAGGTCTATCAGCAGGATCCTCATCATCGCTGGAGTCGTCTGATGATGAAGAATCGGCGGATGATGAGTCATCCGAATCGTGTGGTGGTGACACTGGTGGTTGAGCTGGTAATCCGAAGCGTCCGAAGGCGGCCAACATCTGTCTGTGTCTGCCTGGAGGAATCACGACTAAACATCCGTCGGGAGTGCGTCGGCAAGGCGTGCGCATGTGGTTACAAAAAGGACCTTCCCCGAACTCTGCGGGGATCTCAATACCACCAATGCGGGGCTGTGACCTCGAGGGTCCGAGAGCAGAAACTGGGGCAGGTGCACTAGTACCAGCTCTGGAAGTAGAAGCGCCGGGATCACTAGTGGGTGTCGGGGCCGGTGTATCGGCAGTAGCAGCAGCAGGTGTAGCAGTAGGTAGGGCGACGGGGTCTGAGTGTGTACTGCCCGAAATGCCAGCAGGTGGAACATCCGACATCTGAACAAGGAAAAATAAATTTTCCATGTCAGTATGTCATAAAGCAAGAAAATAATAGGCCAACAGTTTAAATCATGTATAACGGTAACTAGCATGGTAATAACAGTAATTCGTATGAAAGTAGCATGCAATCGAAAGCAAGTAGCATCATGCAGTAGTGAAATCATGTAATAGCATATGGCATATAGCAGTAACAGTAAGCAGCAGCATGCAGTAAGTTCAGCAGAAACACGTAAACTAGCAAGTTGTAGATTAGTCCTATTAGTGAATCCTACTCGGGTCAGTCTTAGACTCACTAATGCAACCTAATTCCCTACAACCAATGCTCTGATACCAAATGTGATGCCCCGTACAAAACCATCGTGTACGAATCATCAACAACAGGATCATTACAAGGTTAAGTACTATATGCTGTAATTAAAGAAGTTGCATTCACGATAAAAAGGTGATGTCATAATCGACATCAAATGTTTTACATTTCAAAAGCCTGCTTCACTAAGTAGAAGCAAATAAATAAGTGTACGTGACCCCAAAGGTCGTTACATAACATAGTTTCAAAAGTAAATAAGTTTGAATGCAAGATAAGTAGTCATGCGATAACAACTCTAAGCAGTGGGTTCTACAGCACGACTAGTACACAGCGGAAGCAACCTCAAGCACCTGAGAAATACATGCTTAAAAACGTCAACACAAAGGTTGGTGAGCTATAGTTTAAGTATAACAGTAATGTAAGTAGGCCACGAGATTTCAGTGCTACAACGAGCGTTTCAAAAGTATGATAAAGTATATGTTAACCGTGGGCACTTGGTAACTAACTTAACGTTTAAAATACCCCCTGAAAGTACACTTGGCGAGTGCGTATGTTTACGAAGTATTAAACACTCATTGACTGCTAGCGCGACTAGCCCGAGTGGGGATGTCAAACCCTATGGATCCATATCTAAGATTCGCGTTCACGGTTCAAAAACCAATGATTAAACGTTACCGAGCTAAAGGGAATGTTTATACCGTTGTATAACCTACACATATATAAGTTTAAGTACTCGTGCCTAGTATGTAAAACATAAAATCCGCATGTATTCTCAGTTCCCAAAATAAGTTAAAGTAAAAAGGGAATGCTATAACTCACAATGATATGTAGCGGTAAAGTAGTAGTCGGGAAAGGTGTGCAAGTAAATGGTTCGAAGTCCTCAACCTAAGTCAAATAGTACTAAGTCAGTAAATCATCTTAATAGGTTTAAAAGTATGTAATTAAGGTCTTAAGGGTCATCATCAATCATCATTAAACAAAAGGCGTAAAGTAGGTTTCGTTTATGAAAGTAGCTTAAAACAAAGGCTGACTTCGATCAGTCACCACGGCCTCTACCCTTACTGAATTAAGGTGAGACCAGTGGCCATGGCTCCGTCTATGAGTCCCTTAAGTGTGGTAAAATTTACAGAAGCAAAATCGTCTTGGTTTGACCGTGGCAACGGTCTAAGTGCGAGTAGGTCAGAAATTTCTGCACAACGTTAAAGGACATAGTAACGATCGGAGGGCCATAAATCCTAAACCGTAACTCGGATTAAGACGAGTCCTATATGAAAAGTTATCTACTCAAAAAGTTCTATCTAAAAATCAAGGTTAGAACAGCCCAGGTCTACTGGTCTGTTCCAGAAGCATCAGGTCAGTAGGTTTTGGACAGAACAGTGAGTTTAAAAGGGTTCCGGTGGTCTTGGTGCTTGATGTTCATCATGGTTCTCATCCTTGATGCATATAGCTTCAAGTGTACAACTCATTGATGTATCTACATAATCTTAACCAAGTCTTGACCATCATAACCCTAGTGCAAGTCTAAGACATGAAGCACAACTCACTTAAGAGTTGTATGAAGTTTGATGAACCAAAGTTACATCAAAGTCTTAGATCTAACACATACATGAACTATAAACTTGAAAGTTAACTAACTAATCAAGATCATAAGTAGTAGAACATAGTTCTTAGTTTGATCTTGAAGATCCAAGACTCAAAAGTCTAGATCCAAAGTTCTATTTAAAGAAAACTTGTTTGTGTGTTCTTGAATTTTCAAAGTTAACTTAATTTGTTCAAGAGATATGAGATCAAGACTAACTTGTAGTACTTGACCATATAAACAAACTACATGAAATTAAAGTGTATAAAATAAAGAAACAAGTTAATTAAACAAGTAATTAGTTCAAGGGTTGCTCATACTTTAAAGATTCAACCAAAGTTGATCTTTAAGTAAAGTAAACTTTAAGTTTACTTCCATGACTTACAAGTATGATTTCAACAACAAGAACTTTATAATCGTTGAAACTTTATATGTAGAACCTAAACTAGAGAGTTTAGTTCTTGATTGTTCTTGTTAAAACAAGATAAAGAATGAATCAAACTAGAAAGTTAGATTCTTGAAACATGTAAGTAAATAAACACAAGTAATTAACTAATCAAAGACTAGTAACAATAAACAAAAGCTGATGATGATTATGTTTATGTAGAAATCGGTTTTTACAAGAAAAGAAGAAGAGAAAAATTGCTCTAGTTACTTACAAGAAAGGGAGCAAAAGAGAGAAAGAAATGAAAGAAAAGTTGAGAGGATTTTTACAAGTAAAGTGTGTGTGTAATGAATGAAGGTTACAAGTGAACAAGTAGTAAGTAAAAAAAAAAAATTTGAATCCCTTCCATCCCCTTGAAACTCACGGCTGCAGCAAAATGAAGGGAGGGAGGCAATTGTTTGATGGTTACAAGCATGTGGTTGTCCTTAAAGGTGGTTAAAATGGGTGCATGCATGGGAAGAACAACTAACTTGATTCCTTACTAAGTTAACCAACTAGTTACAAGTTAAAGTGATACTTACACTTTGAAAGAGTGGGCTAACTAAGCCCACTTAAAGGTAGGGTGGGCTTACAAGTCTTAATTCATGAGTTCATTAACTAATCAAAGCCCAAGTTCAAATAAATCACAAGTTAAACCAATTAAAGCCCAAGTAACTAACTAATAGCCTTAGTTAATTAAAATGATTAATAAATTTAATCATGAATGTAAATAATATCTAAAAATATTATTCGTGAAAGTTCCGGGTGTCACAAAGACGTTTCGGGCTCTTAAAAGTCAAGTACGGGCAATCAAGGCAACATGTAAATGTAATAACATACATTCGTTTAATCACACGTATTAATAATAATAATTATTAATAAATAAATGTTGGAAATTCCAGGGTCGTTACACTTAGGGCGTACAAAGCTCATGATAGAAACTCCTATCAGCCTTTGAACGACAGCAATCCCCTCAAAGATCAAAACACTACTCAACCTGATAAATCTTCCACACCTGCTATCCCGAAAACCTCATCTACCAGACCACATTTCCCTAACACAAAAACCACTCTCCCCCAAAAAGTTTACAGACCCAAATCGACACCCAATGTCAACGTTACCGGTCCAAAACAGTCAACTACCTACACTGAACCAAACCCTCCAAACATTCCCCATCCTCAATCAAACTTACAAAATAACACCATCCCAAACGACCACCCAAGCCTTAAACCGCGACAAGTAATTTTGGATGAAGTTGTTTCGAATAAGGAAATTTTAAGTAAGGCAGTAATCGGAGAGATCATTGACATTGATTTAATTGAAGGTTTCCCCTCTCTCTGCACTGCGGAAGTACTTTCGAAATTCAATATCAAATATTTAGGGGGCCTTGAATTGTGCCTTACCTTCGAAGACGAAGATACAATTACCAACAGTATCAATGACAAACAACATGTCATACACCAATGGCTCAAAAACATAAGAAGAGTGAAGACAAAAGCTTTAAAACGGCTAGACTTTCATGGCTTTCTATAAGGGGCGTCCCCATCTCATATTGGTCCGAAAATAACTTCAAAAAGATCGCAAGCTGGTACGGGACTATACTTGACACCTACAATTGCAATTTCAATGGTAACCAGAATCTTATCACCGGGAAAGTCCTGGTCAAAAGATGGGGAAACGAGCTGCTCAATACAATTGTCCAAGTGAGAACAAAAGATAATATGTACTATGTCCAAATTATGGAGGATCTCCAAAGCATTGTAGAAATTGAAATGGAGGAATTAGAATCCAATGAAGATAATACCGACTCCAACAACAACTACGAGAATGATTATGATTCTGAACATTTTGGCAAAGAATCAGATGAAGAAGCTGAATATCCACCAGAAACCGATCATCATCATCACACAGGAGAAGACGAAAGTTCCAGGTTTGTAGCTACGTCAGCAGATTTGGGTGACATTAATGATCACGACTCCAAGTTTAACGGCCCATTTCCACAAGCTGATATAAATGCCAACCCCTCGACTTCCGGTGATAGCTGTAATGTTTTTGAGATTTCCAAAGATAAGATATTTAAAGCAAACTCTTCCCAAAATCACCCCAACTCCACACAAGAAAACACTATCCCAAATACTTCTAATGAATCAGAACATATCTCGGATACTTTTAGCCCATTAAAGTACCCTTCAAGCCCACCTCCAAATTACAACCCAAATCCCATTAACGTGCGTGAGCCCATCGAAGAAAACTTGGGCCTCTCAAATCCCTGCTTTTCATTGGAATTTCTTGAAAATCATTATGCCACTAAACAAAACGTCTCTGCACCATTTACCTTCAACTCGAGGAAATCCTTCAGTAAACAAGAAACTATATTTGATCCATTCAAACAAGAAGCTTCGAATGGATCAATAGTCGGTGGAAGAAAGGAAATCTTGATTGGTTAAAATGGACCACGAACCCGAGATACTTCGATGGTATAGCCACAAAAGAAGGAATCGGTTAGCGCAGGTTTTTTATGCCGGAATCTTTCGTTTTCTTCTTGTCTCGGGGCTAAGTGGGGTATGGCCTGGATGCTTTGTCGCTGCCTTGGTACAGCACTGTGTCTAGTCTATTCCCCAGCTTGTCGTTACAAGTTGTCCCCGTTATCTTGTTTAGTAAACGAAAGATGATGGCTTTTTCCTGGTTTCATCTTGCTAATCATTCCTTCTTGTACAGTTAGTCTCCGGTTTCTTTTATTTCTTCATGTTTGTATCAATTTAGCTAGTCGGGTTCTCTTATTTTTTTCTAGTTTCCATTGTATTTATTTTATCTCTCATGTTGTATCTCCTTTTATAATTATCAATAAAGTTTGTTGGCCTTTCAAAAAAATAAAATAAAACAAAACATCCTCTAATTTTAATATGTATACAAAAAAGTCATAATTATTTCATCTTTTTCAAAATATTGAATTCAACCTTCACATATATTAATACTCCGTAGCATTCCATTCTAACAAATTATTTGGATGATGTAATAATCGTCTCACTCATATATTTGATCATTGATTGAATTTGAATTCTAACCATTAATTTGAATTTCTAACTATTAGTTTAAAATTTTCAATTAAAAACTACTTTTATTTTGTTGTTAATTAATTTACATTGAGAAATTCATTAAAGTAATTAATATTAATAATTTAATGGAGTAATAACAAATTAACCATTAGTAATAACAAATTTAACCATACTATTACTTATTCTAGCAAAGTCACGGGTAAAACTAGTTTACCGACGACGAGGAGTTTGTGGTATTTGACGAATTCTTCAAAGACACTTGAGCGTTCTTGGATCCTACGCTGACGATCTTCTTCTTTGTTTCTAGATGAATCTTCATTTTCTTTTGCTGTTTAGATTGGATTTCTTCTTTTTAGTTTTGTTTGTATTGTGCTTTTAATGCCTCGTTGCCTTTATCTATGTTTTTTGGTTACGAGTTTCGTGCAGTTTTTGTCTACTTATGCTTGAGTTTATTTGGTTTGTAAGTTTAAAGGAAAATTCATTCTTATGATGATCCTTCTTGTTAGTATAAGTTTATCCGTTTTTACATTAAAAGAAATATATTCTATCTAATAAATTGGAGTTGATGTTGAGGTCATCATGTGTTTTATAGAGTTGTAAAATGTGTTCTAAAATTTGTACTTGGAAATTGGATGATGTCATACTTAAAAATTAATCAATAATAAAAATAATAAAATCTCTTCAATTATTTTATTGGGTTAGTCAAAATCAAAAGAGAGAAAATATAGACATATATATTATTGAGGTGACAAAGTAATGGGATTTCGAGGCCCCAGCCATTTGGGTATGGAATCCTCATATCAAAGAGAAACTATTTTTTGTTTTTAATCTATTTACAAGAAAGTTACGGAGTACTGTAATATTTTTGGATAAAGGAGTATATTATATACTGCATATATACGCACAAGTGTATGTTTTGTTATTTCCAATTGAGAAGAATAGTTAAAATTGAAATAAAAAGTACTATAAATGAATTAATTACTCAGTATTAAATTCAGTATAAAATTTTAGATTATAACATAAACAAGTAATATCTATAAATACCCTTTCATTGATACACACATGAGTTTACCTTTTTACTTTTATATTTTGCATTAACGTTTTAAATTTATGGTTTATGTTTATGTTTTCATTTCGCTTTCAGTATATTTTATGTTATATTTTTACATTTACTTTTATGTTTTATTTTTTACGTATCCGCTTTACGTTTTACGTATTTTGCTTTATGTTTTGTTTGTAGAAAGTGCTACATGATTATAAGGTTTTGATGTTGTTTTTAATAGTAGTCAATACCGTACTTATAAATACTTTTTACAACGTAACATATATATGATTTCGAAAGTTTATAGAAATAAATAATTTTTATTTTTATTTTTATTTTTTTATAGAAAAAATAATTTTTTATTAACTTTTTTTGAAAAGCCACATAAATAAAAAAAAGATCGTTATATTATATCTTTATTAACTGTTGTGGTTTTGTAAATTTCTAGAATACGAGTAATCTTAAATGTTTAAAAATTGAGTATGTTTTCATTTAATAAAATTACTAAAACCAAAACCAATGTGAATGACACTAATATTATAAACACTTTATAATAAACTATATATGTTAAAAATATTCAAATTCAATTAATTTTACCAAATAAGGAGCAATAAATAATAATTAACGGGTCAATGACACTAATATTATAACGTAGATTTCTTTCGCCAAACCCGTGAATTCACGGGTCAATAAACTAGTTAGTTTACCTAAATGAAAATAAAAAATAAATAAAAAATAAATAAAATAAAATAAAATTAGATTCCAGTATAATAAAGTTTTTTTCATTTTTTATAATGCGAAGTATTCCGTAACATACAGAGTATCGTTTCGCAGTTTTGCACTCTGACTCGATTTCTTAAACCCTAAAACGTAACAAAAACCCCTTTGTGCTCAATCAACCAACCGAACCACCAATCAACCATGGCGGCGACATCTTCCGCCGGAGTAGAAGCGCTCCACCGCCTTAAACTTACAGAACCACTGATGTTCATAACTCCATCGCCGGAACTCGCAAGCGCCGCTCGTATTGCATCAGAGCACTTGTTCGCTTCACTCAAACCCTACACTCCTAAATCACCTTTTGACCGTCTTCTTATTGATAGCAAGTTTGATGCTGAACAAATTTGGCAGCAAATTGACCTTCAATCTCAGCCGTTGATCTCCTCTGTTCGACGTCAGTTAAGCAAGTTCGAAAAGGATCCACTACAGGTTAGAAATATATTCAAAAGTAACGAAATTGAAGAAGACGATAAGAAAGAGGTAGTGTTGAAAGAAGATAAATTAGAAGATGAGGATGAAGATGAAGATTGTGATGACGACGTGGAAGATGATGAGGGTGAAGATGATGACGTGGAAGATGAGGATGATGATGAGATGGAAGAGAAAGCTGAAGATGGTGGTGTTGAGACTAGATTTCTTAAACTAGGGCAAATGAAGAAGTTCATGGAAGATGATGAAGCAAGAGAGTATGGAATTAAGAAAGATAACAAGGTGGTGAAGAAGAAAAAGGCTAGTAAATTTGAGGAAGATGAGGATGATGAAGAAGAAGATGATGATGAAGATGAGGATGAGGATGAGGTGAGTACATTTGTAAAGATATTGATATACATTCTAGATTAATTACTATCTAAGTAAAGTAATCTAATTTGTTTTATTTGGATTGGGTTTAAGTGTGTTGCCATTCCTTAATTTTATTGGCTGTGTTGGAAGAAAGGGATGCTCTGCTTTGAATTTATAAATGGAGTTCATTTAGTTATAATTTCTAGTTAATTTTATTAATTTTGAGCATGCCTTTAGTTCTTTTTAAATATGAACTTATTTAGTTGATATGCCCATTGGTTTTTATATGAAGAAATATCTGTTTGACTGTTTTTGCAATTGTTATGCAGCTTGGAGTTTTTGGACTTACAGGAGAAGAAGAAGAAGACGATTCAGAAGCAGAATACGATAAGTAATTTTTTTTATTGTTCATTTATGGCTTATCTGATATTGGAATTAATTTGATTGTGTGTTCAATTGTGCAAATGAGTATTACAAGGAAGATAACAGTTTAATTATTTGGGTAGGTTTTTATGAGACCATTGAAAATCTTGAGAATGGGGAACCAATCTGGAACCTTAGGTGAAAAAAAAAAATTAATGGTCCACACATGATATACAATGTACAGTATTTAAAAATCACATGTGGATATTTGGATTATTCGGGTTGCGGATTCGGATATTATGATCACCTCTAGTAGTTACTGTGGTTCAATCTGCCCAAGCTTGTGATGTTCTGTTTTCTTTTGTTATACTCATAGCAATTTGTGTGTGTTGTTTGTTGGTCACTTGGTCATGAAAATATCTTTTCTTTTGCAGATATGATGATTTTTATACGTCTAATAAGAAGTTAGACAAAAGTAAGAATTCTCAAATGAACAAGAAGGTGAATGAGAAAATGGAGGATGTAGATTTGAGCGAAGAAGAAAATGAGGATCAAGACTTAGGTGATGAAGATGATGATGATGATGACATGGCATCTGATGATGAGGTAGTGTCTACAATTTCATATGTCATGTTAATACTCAAATGCTGATAATCACACATGATTAACATATATATCATTTTAATTTCAGGAGAAAAAGGCCAATCTTTCTACTCACGAGAAACAACTCTTAGAACAACGTGCCAAAATAGAGCAAGTGGAGAAAGAAAACTTGGAAGCGAAGACATGGACCATGCAGGGAGAGGTGCGAAATCTTATTAATTAGTTGTATATCAGTTTATGTATGTGAATGTAATAGTTCAATAGCATATCACTTGTTTATTTGTTTATATTGTATCAGGTAACTGCTACTAAAAGACCTAAAAATAGTGCATTGGAAGTTGATTTGGATTGGGAACGCAATGCCCAGCCGCCACCTGTGATCACCGAGGAGGTTTCTATGTCGATCGAACAACTAATTATGAAACGGATATCGGAAGGTTCGTTTGATGATGTTCAAAAGGCTCCTAGTTTGCCTTCTAAAGGACCAAGGGAAATAAAGGAACTGGTATAATATCACACTGATATATCATATCATATATTTAAATTACCCTGATTCGTGCTTATTAGTAGCTAGTTTTACACATTAAAAGATGTAATAAATTTTGTAATGTTAATTTGCAGGATGAGAATCAGAGTAAGAAGGGCCTGGGTGAAGAATACGCTGTCTGTATTTTTTTTTCCCTCTTTTTTTGTTGATCACTTTATTATTGATGATTATGAATTAAGTATTTGGTATCACTAACATATTGTAGAAGTTGGATTTTACAATTTAAATGACATACATGTTTTACTTTTTACTATCATTCTGCAGGATGAGTATGCTCAAAAGACTGGTCTGGTTTCCAAAGCGTTGACTTTTTCAGATAAGCAAAAGGAGGAGGTAGACTTTTTCCATTGATTTGTTCTGTAATGTAGACGTTGATTTGTTGTCCTGTTATCACAATAATTATATCATAAGTTCCCCACGGATAAATCACATGTCATTAGGCAGGGGATATTTTCAAGAAACTGTGTCTGAAGTTGGACGCTCTGTCTCATTTCCACTTCGCTCCAAAACCAGTATGTATACATACATACATACATACATACATACATACATACATACATACTTTTGTCACGACGCTTTTGTTTAAAACTTGTTTAATCTCATCTAGTACTTTATGTACTTATATCCAGGTTATTGAAGACATGAGTATCCAAACAAATGTGCCCGCCCTTGCAATGGAAGAGGTATCTGCTTCTGTGCATCTCATTTATCTCATCAATTTTGAATATTTTTTTCCTTTTTGTAGTTTTTGGGGATATATTTTATATTATTCTGATGGATGTAGATTGCACCTACGGCTGTGTCGGATGCGGCTATGCTTGCACCTGAGGAAGTATTTTCTGGTAAAGGAGACATTAAAGAAGAGGCTGAACTCACTCAGGCAGATAGAAAAAGGAGGAGAGCTAGCAAGAAAAGAAAATTTAAAGGTACCCATTTTCACCAATAATATAAATATTGTTCATTTATCATAATAGCTTATAATATATTTATTTTGAAGGTACCCTTTGTTTTGTTTAATAGCCCGTGTGTGTAACTTAAGAATGTCATGTTCTGTTATGAACACACCCCCTATATACATGTTTAACATATATCAATTGAATATTGTGAATCTTGATAGATTTTAGCAAGTGCCCATTGTTAATACTAGAGCTGGGAAATGGGCTGGGGAGTAACGGGTCGAAACTAGTTGGCTTAACCCTAAAAACTTTCTACTAAAGATATGTGCAAATATTTAATGCTTTGAATAATGATCATAAAACTTCATTGTTACAATAATCATAACCATAACTATAATTATGTATTTAAAATATAGAAATTATATACTTGATCTAAAATAATCCCTTGGTCATTTCATTCTCTGGCCGGCAACAGACGTCGGTTCGGAGGAACCTTCTTTATTCTACTGCGTATATACTTCTCTTCTTATCGTTCGCTTAGTTATTAGCTTTTTCATTAAACTCGTAAAGCTTCTTTTCAACCAAAGCCGACACATGTGAATGGTAGCAGGTCAGGTTTTTACGATAGTATCTTCAGGTAGATCCGAGTGGTTTCAGGGGTTTCCATGTGGTGGTTTTAACGCTGGTTCAGCTTGTGGTATTAGGTGGTTTTTGAGTCTTGGTGTTTTTTTAGTTTCGGTATTCAGGTAGCCCTTTTCAGTATTTAAGGTAGTTTTATAGGCCATTCTTTAGGGACGTTTGTGAGTGGTTTCCATGGTTGTTTTCAGGTGAGTTTTTGGGTGGCTTTAGACTGGTTTTCAGGTGGTTTACAGTGTGGTTTGGTTGTTTTTTTTAATGGTTTCAGGTTCATGTTTAGGTTTGGTATTCAATCCCGTTTTCATGGTTGGTGGAATCACGTGGTCTTGTTTGTGTCCAATTAATTCATGTTAAGGTGTTTTTGGTTCTATTGGTTGTAGTATTGTGGGTTATGTATTGTGGCTGATTTAACGTACATGAATTGCAGTTTGTTGAGGTTGTAACAATTGTGTCATCATATGTTTTGTAATTCCTAGCATCTTGCTAGTTTTATATTATTTTTATTTTTAATATAATTTGCCTTTCAAAATTAAAAATAGAAATCTGTTATTTTTCAGATGTTTCATTCTTTCATTTCTTTAATACCCCTGTGTAATTTCATTGTTCGTTTTGATTAATGATGACAGCTGAAAATGCGAAGAATATGGCAAAGAAGCCACGAGAAAGCACACAAACAGTCACTGATGGTAAGGATCATAGCCCCCTGTTCACGTCTTAAGTTTTCGCTCATTTGGTGCAAGTGTTATTTTGTAGCCTCACACAATTTTGTTTCGTATACTTAGCAGGCAAGGAAGAATCATGACTGTTTGTAACATAATTGTGTTAGCCATATATGACTGTCTCCTCAAAAATTGAAAGAATTTGAAGCTTTTGATTCTGCACTAGTTGTATTTCATTCATATGGAAAAGTTTTGTTTGGAGGTGAAGATGAATTTATACATTATTTAGGTACAAAGAACTTCATTTCACTGCCAGCTTTATTATTTATGTTCAAATATAAATTTTGATAATTATAATTCATGGAATTTATTAGTTTATTATATCCGGCAAGCAAAATGCAGCCAGGAAATGGGGGTTAGTTTGAGTTTCCATAACCATCTTTTTCTGTCCGTCATAGTTAAAATATTTGAAAGTTAAGTCTACCATTAATAATTAATGTTAAAATCACGAGACATCTGTATTGTTAATAGCATTAGGTGCAAAACAAACATATACTAGGGTGAAAAACAAAAAAAACTGTTACGTACTTTGTTCCATGCCAAAATCACTCTTTTTTAGCTTTATACGCATATAAATTTATGAAATACTAAGGCATCATTTTTTTGGCGACGAAAGGTAGAGGTGCACAAACCGGATTTGGATAAAAAAAAAAACACCTGACTTTTTTGTCCGGTTTTTCCGAAGCCGGTCCCGGATCCGGTTCCGGATCTCGGCGTCGGTTTTTTTTCGGATTTTTTCCGGAATCGGATTTTTTCGGTTCTCGACCGAATTTTTTCGGATTTTTTTTCGGACTATGATTCGATTTTGCCGGTTAAATTTTTACCTGTTCGATTTTATTAACATTTGAACAACAATAATAATATAATGAATATAAACACAAATTATAACGCTTAACACAATAAATAATCTAAATAACAACATTTTTATTTGTAACGATTACTAACCGGTAATGATATAGATTACAATACTTTTATTCGAAATTTCAAACGATACAATTATAATTTATACAAAAGTTAATACATTTTGAGCTTCCATCACCCAATAATGTATTTGGACAGTATACCGAGCTTCGGCATTGCCATCACCCGTTATACTTTAGTCGTCAAATGTGTTTCGTTGTCTAAAAGCGTTTCTTCTTTCGTATTCTAAAAGTTCGGTGTCATCAACTACACCTGCAAAAAAAGCTTGTTGGTAACTTGATACATTATCTTCTCCAATAACGGGTTTATACTCACCTTCATCCAATTCGTTGTCGGTATTCTCTTCGGTTGATGTAGGTGATAATCCGGCTTCATTTTCTTCCATCTCTATATACCCATGATAATATGACCAAAAAATTATGTGTCCTATCATTATATGACACTATGCGACTCACCTTCTAAGTGTCCTATACAAATATAGAAAAATAGGACCCCAACAAATTATGTGTCATATTAAACAGCTTTTTAGGACACAGATTTATAAACGCATCTCATAAAGGGACCCAAAAATCATGTGTCATATTCTATAGCTTTTTAGGACCCCACTTTATAAGCGTATCGTGTTTTAAGACACCACTCCTTTTGCATATATCATATGGGACCCCAAAAATTGCCTTGTCCTATTTTTTGGTTGCTTAGGACCCTTTTTTACCGGGGTCCTAGACGAGGGGTCCTAAGATGTCAGTTTTCTTGTGATGGTCATTATCTAAAGGACCTTCTAATGACGTTTGATCTTGTATCCTATCTACCCCATCCAAATAATCCTTCAAACATAAACATACTTGCAGGGCTTCTGGGGTAAGTCTTGACCTTCTATCCGATATAATCCGACCACTTAAAGAAAATGCCGATTCGAAAGCTACGGTTGAAGCTTGAACGACAAATAAGTCACGAGCCATAATGGATAATATTGGATATGTGTCTTCTTTTGATTGCCACCATTTTAAAACGTCAAGGTGGTGAAATTGTTCTTATGTGTAGTGCAAAGTTTGCAATCTTATGATTTCTCAACTCGCTTGTGGGTGCCGATGTTCATGCACGCTTGAAAACGTCTTCACATACTAGGTTAAAAGACTTATATTGATGTCTCGGGCCCTTCGAGAAGATGATCCAGCCAGGGTTAGGTCAACAATTGGGTTTGTTTGTTGACCATATTTTGTTGCATAAATACCAAACATTTTCTCAAAAACTTCATTAAATTCGTGTACTTGGTTATTTAAATAGTTTGGTTGGTTACGTACAATCAAAGTTGCTATATATTGTTGTCATCAATCGTTCGACCCCATTAAAATTTAATTGTGGGTCAAGTGCGGCCGCACATAAAAATACTTTCGGTATCGCTCCAAAATATTTTTTTAGTTTTTTTATTATATGAAAAATGGCTTGTCAAAAATAATATTATTTGAGTTTGCAAATTCGCATATTTTTTACCGTTATTATATAAAATTGTTGTAAAACTAGTACGCTATTTGGGTCATGAACACCCGATTTGTTGTTGACTCTTTAAAAACTTGTAAAAACCTTGTTAATTATTCCAAGTCATCCCATTCGTCGGCTTCAATTGGTTCGGAAAATCCATTTCTAATTAGTCTATTATTAAAACCGACTAACGTATCTTTTTGTTGTAAAATATTTTCGAACATTAAACAAGTAGAATTTCATCCAGTATTATTATCAAAATAAGGACCTAACCAAGTGCCGTTACAATTTTTAACGAACTCTTTATAGTTATGATGTCGTTGATTGCTCGTACGATAAATCGTTACTAATAATTTCTAAATTTATCTTTTAACGCACTACAAAAAGCTAAACAAACTTGAACTCCCAAGTTTATAACATGCAACACAACGTGTATGAAAAATGCACCGTTGCAAATCGGTTTAATTGCTAGTTTCAACATATCAATGGCCGCATCATTATTAGATGCATTAACTAGCGAAATTGTAAAAACTTTATCGATTAAATTATATTCTTCTAAAGTGTCTTGCACGGCTTTTCTTATATTATAAACGTTATGCGGTTGAGCAAATATTTTGAAATCGATAACTCGTTTCATTAAAAGCCACGAATCGGGATGAAACCAATGAGCGGTAACGACTAAATAAGAATTTTCCGTTCCATGCGGTGCGCTCCAAACATCACAAGTTATATAAAAACTATGTTTATATGTTTGAAAACCTTCAATTATTTCAATGTTATATTTTTTCCATTATTTAAAGGCGTCACTTCTTAATGTAGTACGAGTTACATTGCTATATCGCGGTTGTAATCGATTCCGAATTAGCGCCGTAAGCCTTGGATTGTAAAAGTGGTTGAAAGGAAGCCCTTGTTGAATGACAAATCTTGCCAAAGAGCTTCGGCATCATATTCAAAATTCGAACCATCTTGCCGAAGTGTTTGTTGTGTCCGGTCTCTTGCGTTTGCGCTACAATTTTTTTCAAGATGTTTTCTTAATTGTATACAACGAGCTCTTTCGTTACCATCCTTCATTACACACAACTCATACGACCAGACGTCACATTTTAGCTTTGTTTCTTTTTTGTAGTCAATGTCCGTCATGGTGTAACCAAGTGAAGATGTTCCAACGGAAGTGAAACAAGAAGCGGAAGCTTGTGAATTATCCATTGTAGGATAAGTAGAGATTGAAGAGTAATTAGAGAGTATTTAGAGATTTAGAAAGAAATTTGAGATCGCCGGAAAAAATCCCGGATCAGATTCGGAACTGGATTTTTTGAGATCCGGTTTTTTTAAGAACCGGTTTCGGATCGAACGAGTCGGATCGGATCGTGTCTAGTTTTTTTGTGCACCTCTAACCCCAAGTATTAGTTCAATTAAATACGAATACAAGTAGCATAAATTTTCGCCTTCATTTCTTCGAATGGGTCGTCCAAGGATGATGCAAACCGCAGTCACGATGATAACAATAATACCAATCATAATAAGAACACGGGAATATAATGAAAACATTCTTAAACATGTTAGGACTTATTTGGTAAACTTTTATTATAAGATCAGATTTACATATTTATTACTTATATATATATATATATATATATATATATATATATATATATATATATATATATATATATATATATATATATATCATATGATATGTGAATAAAAACAGTAAAGATCCATTCAAATGCTGGAGAGGTGAGCAGAGTTATTGCCAATGGCACCAGCTTCTGTCAGCAATGGTACCAGCTGTCCAGCCCTATGTTTCTCCATAACAACTGCAACAAAAGTCAAAGTCAACACACCATAACAATAAAAAAAGTCAAGAACCAACACAAAATGGCTCAAGAAACACACTCACCATCCGAACCACCAATATGTTTCCCACCAATGAACACATTAGGAACAGTGCTTTGACCAGTCAACTCCTTCAAAGCAGCTTGAATCTCACCACCATCACCTTTCATAAGTCAATAAAATTAGTTTTGGAAATGTTTCACTTGGATGATAAATTACAATCAATAATGGGAATGATGAGAAGAAAAGGTCCAAACTTACTTTCTTCATCTAATTCATAAAGCTTGTAAGATACATTAAGCTCTTTAAACAGTTGTTTAACCTTCTGACAATATCCACACCAAGTTTTACTGCAAAAATATAGTAATCAACTTAAACTTATTAGTAATTCCTAATCATCTTGAATTAGATGATGAAAGTGATGTATAATAAAAAGCTTGATGTGCGTGTATGGAGCTCCTTGATCCATACACGCACACGAGCTGAAGGGAGGTTATCGACCCTTTCCCTAGCCACTCTAAGGGCCTGTTTACTTTTCGATCTATTTTTGTACAACTCATAATTCAAGAGGTAAAATTGTTATTTCTTTCTCACTTAATCTGACACTTAATTTGAAAATTGGTATGCTTTTAGGAGACATAGAATCAGACACTCAGATGAAAAGTCAAATGGAAACAGGACTTAATACAGAAAAAAAGGAACCGCCCCTAAGATACGCTTTTGGTGAGGTTTAAAATCTTGCAAGGATTTGAGAGTCCAACAACTTGGCTATATTGGAATTATTTTTCTAAAGAGCAATGATATAAAGCCTAATCAAATTAGCCTAAAAGATGGATTGGTTTACAGGTAAATTTGATTTTTAAACTTATGTATCTATCATTTTTCTCCCAAAATTGTCTATATATCACACAATAAAAACTTTCAGAACTTAACACATGTATAAGGATAAAAATTTTGAATCTTTAACCTAATAAAATAAGAACTGGGTTAAAAAAAAACAGAGCAAAACAAGATCATAATAATAAGAGATTTGAGATTGAAATCGAGAAAAAAAAATAACCTGAAGACGACAGCGGGATTAGAGGAAATAATTTGTTTAACTTTAGAGAGAGCCATTTCAATTTCTTCTTTGGATACTTGTTTACTGCTCAATAGGTTTCCCATATTTATATTTATAGAAAACAAATTTGGGTAGCTTATTATTCAAGCAAACAATAAATTAAAGAAGGAAAGAAACAGGAAAACGGTGATGTGTTTGAAGCCGGCGTTTGCTTAGTGTATAGCGTACATGGCGTTTACCCATATTCGAATATTTATCCGATTGCGACTACCACACGGTACGAGAATTCCATTTATACATGTTTAGTCCCTGTACCCCGTTGACTTTTTCTTACTACATAGAACTTTCTATTTTTCGGTATTTGGATTTACATGCCAATTAACTTTTAGGAAATTATGTTTATAATCAATAATCAATATAATCAACAGCATAGTCTAGTGATTGATACTCTTACAATAGATTTCTGGTTCAAAATCTCACCATTGTCATCTTGAACATGGCCAGATAAAAGTCATATCTTTAAGTGGTTTTAAAGTTGAAACTTCACTAGCAACATGTCTTGCGGTGATCAGAGAAAGGGTTAAAAACATCATACAATAATCCGGTTGAATTGCATACATTTGAGATACATATTCACCTTCTTCGTTAAACATAGAAAAAATTATCCGTTTATCAAAAAAAAAAAAAAAAAAAACCATGTTAATCAAAACCCACAAAAATAACATAAGGAGTCATTAGGAGTTGGCCTTAAGGTTCTTCTCGAGTTGTAGGGCTTTACCGCGCATTTTAGTGCGTGCCGAGGACTAGGCTCGGTCTTACACAAAAGACAAAAAAACTAACTAATGAAGCAACACAAAGATCATTAAATCCTCTTTAATCATATCTATTCACAAGCTATAATTAAACTACAACATACCATCTTCATCAAAGATTATTAAAATGATGCACAATGCATAATGTCATTTATTTAGACCCAAAAATGGCTTCAAAATCTTTATACATTCCTTTCGGTCTCGACTTCGAATCCATAGATGTTGTGGGTTGTGATGAACTACTACTTCTCTTCCCGCCCCAAAACCCGCTCCATTTTGTACGACTAGTTGACGGGTCAGTCGTACTTGTAGTAGTTCCATCACCTCCAATTTCTTTACCAAAACTAGACTTAGCCAAATCTCTTAATTGCTTCATCCACGGCCTATCGTTTGTACTCGTGCTTCTCGATCTCACAAACGATCCCGCCACTGCATTCTCGTAACTTTGTCCTTTCAACGGGAACTGGCTTTCGATGTTTTTCATCAACTTGATAGGAACAAACAGTAAAAGAATACCCCATAATGCTATTTTAAGACCCGTATACAAAGACCTGTTATCGGGATCAAGCTGTTTCGTTTGACAGATCAAGGAATTCCATTCGTTCAAGATTTGAGCGATGAACGCGAATAAAAACAAGCAAAGCATGACAATGCCTATCTTGGTTTGATCATGGGTCGAAAGATCTTTTCTTAAAAGAACCAAACAAATCGCAAAGATCGCAGCTTGACTTGTAACTGAGATGATCTCAACTAACTGAACCTTTTTCTTGATAAACGGCTTCTTAAGGACCATGAAAAACAGTTGAAACGACGTTACGCAAAGTAACACTTTTGTAGGCGTTTCAGAGTACCCGTCTCTAGAAAAACTGCCCACCAAGATTCCTAAAGTGACCCGTTTAATCGATTCTAGGAATATGTAATAGATTCTTAAAATCCCAAATACTTTTTGAACAAAGGGTGCTTCTGAATCTTCGTTTTCATCGTCTGAAGCGATTATACTGCCTGTATTCGTGCGATAATCCAATCCTCCAGTGATTTGGGAAAGCATGTATTTTGGTGGGCCTCTTAAATCTTCGAATAACGGGCCTAAAATGGTTAGCCATTTTGAATTTGAATCTTCTTTGATCCATGTCCATTGGCCTCGTTTTCCAGGACCTAAAGTTACTTTAACTAGTGTTTGATACCAATGCATTTTTTGATCTTCTTGATGAACTTCTTTGTATTGAAGTAGCTTCCCTTTCGATATTCCGATAGAAAGAAACGTAAACAACGTTAGTATTAATAAAATCACGGTTCCTAATAGTAGCACGCCAACTGCAATCCCTGAAGCTGTTCCACCTGCAAACATACACAAAATTTGACTTTTTAAGTCAAACGGTCTAAATTTGAAGTCAAAAGATAGAACAAAATCTAATTTTTTTCCTGCATACTATTAAACCTTTCAAAAATATCATACAAACAACATACAATCGACAAGTTTAGATGGTAAAATAGTAAGAAATCGATGTAAATTTGAACTTAAAAAGTAATATGTTTGACCTTAAAAGTCAAAGTACAACAAATTTACCTTTGAGTAGAGATGCTGACGCTGCAGAAACAGAAGGAACTGCAAGAATCACCAAAAAGATCTCGAATCTTGGAAATATAACAGAGGCGTAAGTGTTCTCGTTTTCTTTTTTCTTTCGAAGTTTCAATATAAGAAGAAACAAGATATGCAGAACGATCAATCCGCCGCTAATAACCGCCAGCCAAAACATGCTCCGGTTAAAATATCTCCACCTGAATAAACAAAACAATCTCAGTTGAAACATAAGTTTCAGATTGTTGCTTGTTATATCAATACAAAATAATCAGATAAAACACGCACCCGTGTAGATCATCTGAATCTGTGATATATTCAGCCTCTGGCATCATTGTTTGGCTCTGTGCATACAAACCACCATTAGAAACCATAATGAATTGAAAAAAAAAAAAAAAACACACTTTTTTATATGTAAATTGTAAAATTACAATCTCTTAACCTCAAAAAAGGACTTATACTCCACTGCAGTGAGTGGCAATCCGTATACCACGTCAGGTTTCATGTCGGAATCATCGATTTTAGAAGAGTAAGAATATGGATTCATGGGCCAAATAGTCTTTACATAACTAGATTCCCATGGGAGTCGAAAATACGGTATGCTCCATGTTAATCCTTTCACAAATTCACTATACTCAACTGGTAAAGGAACTGCTAACCATCCGGATAACGCGAAGACTTGTATATGACATACAATTCTCTGATTTCAATAACAAATCATGATTTAGAAATTAAAAAAGTGTACGGAACATACTGTAGTCATTGTTGTAAAAGTCAGCCGAGTCGATTGACATGTCGATTTGGGGAAATGCCCGTCCCGACTCGCCCAAAAACGCCTTAAAATTCTGTCAATGCTAAAAAGTCTGGTCAAAGTTGGGCTGAGCCGAGTCGGGTCTGAGTCGGTCAAAGTTAAAGTTAGATAAAAAAAAAAAAATTGATAATTTTTAAAATTAGATTTTGTGCCATGTATTCATGTTTAAAATATTTATGTTTTATGTTTGATATAATTTGTGTAATATAAGTTTCCAACCTTGACCACCACAAAATTCGACCCAAGCAGATTTGAAACTGAGACCTCTTGCAAGAAACTCGGGGGCCAACCACTGGGCTAACTAAACTAATGATGGTTCTGTGTGTAATATATATGTTTAATTTATTTACTACTAAAAGTCAACTTAACATTAGTCAACGCCCGACTCGTCCCTCCAAAGTCCCGACCGACTCGTTCCCAACTCGCGACTTTTACAACCTTGAGTGTAGTTAAAAGTTGTCTTACAAAAAGAGTTCTAGCTGGACTTGAAGTCAATAATGGTGATGGTGATGCAAATGCACCATAATTCTGGAGAGAAGCGGTGGAGATGGTGAGGATGGTGGCGACTATGGCGGTTAATGCAAATGCAGCAGTTAATGAACATGCAAGCGCCATTGATGCAGCTGGTACAGAATCTGTATTTAAAATTGAGATTTTTGTGAGTTGTGTTGACTGCATTTAGGATTTTTTTTTTTTTAAAAAGGATGTTAGGAAATGAGATGTTACAGTGAAATAAGTGTAAGACGTTTGATGCGAGATTTTTGTTTCCAGCAACGTCTGTGGTTACGTTTTCAGGTACATGTAGAACGATCATTTCTTCTGTTGGTTGAACCTCGAGTGTATAGACACTTTTGCTTACCTCACGAAATCTGCACATATTCGTTGAAAACGATTAGTAACATTGTAACTAAGAAATGATAACCTTTTTTAAAACGGAAAATCAAAAATTAAGAAATACTAACCCTTGAACCGATCCTCCAGATATAGATAACTGAGTTGAATTAAAGCCGAAAACCGGCTTCAAGAACTTTATCGTCACCGGGATATGATCCTGCTGTGTCCTCATATGGCTCATTGTGCTTAATCTCACATAAGGTCGTTCAGAATCTACAACAGTTACCAACATAAACATTAGTTACATAGGATGTGTTTGATAAAACGAAATAATTAAGCGTTGAATGGTTCAAAATCCGAATGATTCATAGGTTTTGATTAAACTTGGTGCTGAACAACAATAACTTGTTTGATAATCATTCTGAATAAACTTTATGTATGATGTAAAATCAATGTATTAACTTTTTAAATGATTAAATAAAAGAATACAATTGTTTGATAAGTGTTTTGGATGTGATTTTAAAGGAGGATGCTGGAGGAAATGGATGTGCCGAATGGTTAGAAGAGTAATTCAACTCTTAATGATTCAACACAGATTGTTGAACGGTTCAACATCATCATTTGTCATTCAGATGTCAAAAACGAACGCGTTGAATGTTGAATGGTTCAGCATTCAATGTTGAACCATTCAATACTGAATGGTCACTTCATCTTTAGTAACGACCTATACTTAAACTTTTAAAGGTCAACTCTACTACATTTATAAAGTCAAAGTTTCAGAAGTACCAAAAAGAAAAGTGACCGGTGCAACATAAGAAGCTGAAGTGCCTTGTCTTGTTAGGACTAATCCCGAATCTAGACTCGCAGTGACAATAGCAATGTTTGAAATATTTACAAATTCAAAACCGAATCTTGTGTTTCCGAGGCTTTCGTTGGCACTAGTAGTTGAAACAAGTGATCCTTCACTAACTTTGAGAGCCTTCAAGACTTCGGCTGATGTGTTGACAATAGGTTGTGTGAAATATAGATATAACTTCAGGTTCTTGTATTTATTTGTCGCTTGAACTGATCTAACGTTATTATTGAGTTGAAGTAGTTGCTCGGATATATGTGTCCTCATATCAACATATACCTTTCTTCTGTCTGTAAAAGTATATAAGTCAAACTACATATATTTGACAAACAAAATTAAGCAATGATATATAAGTAATTGAATTTATTTCTTAGCATTTGTAATATCATTGGTTTACATGATCACATTCTTAAAAAATTTCAAAATTTCATATCAAAATTGGATCTTTAGATCATTATGTTTGACTTTAAGGTAATCAATCTTACCGAAAATAACCCAGGAATGAGAATCTGTCGTTCGTGTAAAGTGATTTCCAGCAGTATCTCTACAGATATCTTTATTTGTTACTAAAACAACCCTACCATACTCGATGCTTGTTGATAAGTTCACAGAAATTGAATATTCAAGATTCGGTTTGATGGTCTTTAGTGTTTTTGGAATAACTTGGCCAGGACCATAAGCCAGAATCTGCATAAAAACAATGAAAAAATTCAGATCAATATTTGTAACCTATGCATATACACTTGGTTGCATTATATATTAGTATAGGTAATACAATCATATAACTAAACAATTGATAAGGTGTCACTGATCACTTAGTTAGTTAGTTTGCTTAGGTAACTAATACATACTTACACTGCATTCATTTACAGACAAACATCTGAAACCACTGCATGGTTCACTGAAAGATATATGCACCGAAACATTTGAAGCATTTGTAAACGATCTTGATGTTGCAACGTATGCTGTAGGAGGAATAGTGTCTGCAGGGACAATGAGTTACCAAAATTACTTTGGATACAAAATGAAAAATGTTTACTTTATCGTATCTTTACTAATAGTTTGAATAAGGACTAAAAAGATGAGGGTGAAATAAGTAACCAATGATCCAGTTATATGAAGCGCAGTGACGCATCTCGTTGGTGCATATCTGAAATGTGTGGTTCCCGTCTTTCAATTTTGTGTAAGAAACTTCCCCAGATGAACAATTTGATGGTGGAAGATCATCCAGCTGCATGTAAATAAAACAGTGTATTTATTTGTTTTGGATATGAAGACTTATTCTTAGAGCTAGGATGGTAAAATGGGCGGGTCGGGTAACAGATTAACTATTTCTGGTTAAAACGTTCATTATAATACGGGAGAAACTATTTTTGGCAATTTTGTGTCCAAACTTTTCACATTAATAATGTGAATGTTTCCCAATAAAACCATTTAGAAAACATATTGATTAGAAATTTCTTAGGGACACCTTCATCCTACCCATTTGACCCGTTTTCTTGTAAGATAAAGAACTAAATTGACCCGTTGGAGATGAAACACTACCCACATCTACTACTTTATGTTCAACAGTTGTCGAAATTTGTATTTGCAATATAATAGTTCAATTTAGCTATTTAGTATAAACATTTTTTGTTTGTATGAATTCGTAAAGCATAGGTGCAAATAAAATTACTAGAATAATCAACCCATTTTGAAAGATAGAGTTAATTATTCAGATTGATACTGATATGCATACATCTAACAAAACACAGCTATATTAATGTTTTGTCTTTATATCATATTAAACAAATTTGTTCCGGATTTGAATAATTGCATGTTTGACTCAAAGGTTTAATAAATTCCTCTAAGTTGGGAAATGAACCAAGTCCCAACCCATGCATGAACACCATTAATGCATGACTTGCAAGGTTTATGATCACACTGGTCTTAAAATGAAGGTCCAAATTATCTTAAACTGAACATAAACTTTTGTTTGAATTTTATCTCATGATTATTGCATGCAAATCTATATTAGAAAAAAGAAATCTTGAAGCATTTGTAATTCAGTACATTAACATCATTACATCAACAACAACAAACATGAATTTGCAGTAAACATTAGGTCTAAATTATATCAAGATTCAATCTTTTTCCCATTTCAGTTCAAGAAAACAAAACAGAGAGCAACAAATGCACAAACCTTGCAGCTGGATGTACAATTGGTGCAAAAAGATTCAGCATTATTACCAACTTGAAAAACAAAAACAGGGGAATCAAGATTGGATATTGGTTCAGGTTTCTCGATTAACTTGATAAAAACCTGTGAGCTATCAGACTCAACTTCCACACACAAGATTCCAACAATGAAAACCAAAATGATTACCCATGAATATTTGGTGAAACCCGGTTTAAGTATTCGGGTCAGAGGCTGAAATTTGAGTTGAGTAACCATTGGAGAGTGGTTTGAGGTCATGAGTTCTTGCAAAGAAATATATGCATGGCTGTATTGTATGTATGTGAGTGAATGAGAAATTAGAGATAGAATACTTAGAGAAATTTAAGTGGTGAAATTGAAGGTTTTGTGGAGATAAAACATGTGAAACTGACAGTCCATAGTCCATAGACAAGTGTGAGTTTTTGTGTAGATAAGTGTGTGTGAGAGAGAGATATAAAGTGTGTGTGAGAGAGACGGATTCTATACATATATGCATAAATGAATGAATAGTAGTGTGTGAAAACAGAACTTATGATTCGGCCATGATGACATCTCCTGGAAGGACCCTTGTTTTTGCTTTTTTTTTCTTAATTATATTTGGTATGGTGTCTTAAAGTGTAATTAGTCGATGAGTTTTATGTGGCATATAAGTAGGGATGAGATCGGTATGAATACCGAACCGTACCGTACCGAAACCGAAAGTACTGAAACCGAATTTGTCCAAAATCAAGAACCGAATACCTAACTAAGAAAACGGTACCGGTATCGGTATCGGTATTTGCAGTAAAATACCGAATGGAACAGAATTTGAGCTTCACCAAATTCAATATAATACCAAGTGATTGTTTGGAGAGTGTTAAGTACAAAAAGACTCTCAAACACCTTAATTATAGAAATATTTTGAAATAGTTAAAAAGTGTATAATCTCTAACTGATGGTGACATATTTGGTACTGTTTAACGTATTGCACATACAGTGCTCGTAGAACCGTAGCATATGACACCAGCTTAAAATAATTAACGTGAAACCGAATCTCTATCGGTACCGATTTCGGTACCGGTACGGTACCGGTTCGGTTTCGGTTTCGGTTTTTCGGGATTTTGCTCATCCCTACATATAAGTTGAAAGTAATAAACTTTTATGGTTATAGATCATTGTTAAGAAGTTATGACTGAGATTAGATATTGAATAATGTTAAACTCACCTTAATTATAAAGTGTTAGGCAGTTTGTATCTGAAGTTGGGAAAATGTGATTTTTGAGTGTGCCTCGTGACTCATGAATAGCTTGTTATATCAGATCAGATTAAAGTACTATAATATGGTACTAAAAGGTATTTGTTGTTTTTATTAGACTTTAGAGAAACATTTCAATGAGTTTTTTGCAAAAAGCTGGTCACTGAAACAATTTAGATTGAACTTAATAATAAATAGATGTTATAGTTTTTGATTATACACATTATTTAAGTGGGTTGGATTGGATATTAGGACATAAACAAACACATAGGATTTTATTTTATAAAATATTAATTGACACACATGTTAGTTGAGAAGACAACATGGAAGACATATAACATGCTTAGCCAGCAAATAGTAGCAAGGGTACAGGCCAATAACATCTTTCTTCAAGAATCTACAATTCTATCAATTCTGAAAATTACAATAAACATAAGTATAATTTTCTATATACAAAATCAAGACACATTACTATACAAATAAGCTCGTAATGTAGTTGAGAAACTCGTAATGTAGTTGACAAGCTCGTAATGTACAAAGAAGCTCGTAATTGTATGAATAAATATTGAAATCGTATAACATAAATGGGTTGAAACGGGTCGAAATGGGTCATGGGTCGAAATGGGTCAGCCTTTGGATGGGTCATGGCTCATAATGTTATCACATGTTGGATTTTGCACAACTGGTTATTGAAAAAAAGTAGTAAATTTTTAGATTAAACATCACAAATGAGTAAATAAATTCAGTAAATGATGACAGTCCACAACCATTGCCCATTCTTTGAGTATGGGGCAACCAATTTACAGTAATTTCTCATTTTACACACATTTTAAAGTATTTTTCATTTGTTTCTGCTTGCAACAAACCTTTAATGGAATCTTTAGTGATAATATTTATGAGGCCAACATAAAAAGATCAACCCATCATATTCAAAACTACATAGCAAACTGCCAACATACAAAAAACAAAATGTGAGTGGTCCTACATCATTTACTAGTAAATAGTAACTTTCTTTTATCTGCACATAAAAAATTGTCTTATTTTTTTTTTTTATGTATAGACAAGGGGCGAAGCCAGGATTTCATATGGTTGGTGTCACAAAATAATACTATGTAATTAGTATAAAAATATATATCATTTTTTTACATAGAGGTAAAGCTAGATCTTGAAATATCATTACTCATTACTCATAGAACTTAAAGCTAGATCTTGAAAAATTATGTCAATTTTTTTTTTTTTTTCTGTTAATTAATTTTTCAAAACTCTTTTGACTTTTGACCCATTAAATTTACTGGATGGGTATTCGTTGGGCCATGAGTATGGATATTATACCTATAGTTTTTTATCTATAAATTATAGCTTGTAAATTGATTTTACAGGGTATTTTGTAAGTTGATCTTCAATTGATGGTGTCACCTTTTAAAATAGTCCAAATTGATGGTGTCACTCTTAAAGATCCTAAGTATTATATACTAGAGAGCTGCTGGGCTTTTAGTATTTTGCCTCATTGGTTGGTGTCACGTGCCCACACAAGAGTGTGTGTGGCTCCGCCTCTGGTATAGACTATAGTCATCAAGTCACTAAAGAGTAACGACCATGTCGTTAATCGGCGTTGAAAAGGCGTCCTGCTACATGATTATAGCTTGCATTTTTAAAAGTTGTTTCGTGACTAGATTACAGCCGTATAATAACTATATGTCTATATACAAGTATACAAGTAATTTCACAGTTTGTTATCAACGCTTACAAATTAATGAAAAGTGCTACTCAGTGATGAGAGTGACATGAAGAGCAGGCTAAAAGAACTTTAGTGAAGGTTTCCTGTAGAAACCCGTCCTAATCCATCTGGACGAAGTCCATATCGATTATAAACGATTCACAACAGTTGATTACATCACGAGGTACTTGACCTCTATATGATACATTTTACAAACATTGCATTCAATTTTAAAAGACAATCTTTCTTTACAATGAAAGTTGACAGCATACAAACCATTTCATAATATATCCAAACTATAAACGACTTAATAATAATCTTGATGAACTCAACGACTCGAATGCAACGTCTTTTGAAATATGCCATGAATGACTCCAAGTAATATTTCTAAAATGAGCAAATGCACAGCGGAAGATTTCTTTCATACCTGAGAATAAACATGCTTTCAAGTGTCAATCAAAAGGTTGGTGAGTTCATTAGTTTATCATAAATAATCATTTCATAAATTTAATAGACCACAAGATTTCATATTTCCATTTCTCATAAACATACGTCCCATGCATAGAGTATTTATGTCCCATGCATAGAGTATTTATTATATATATTATTATTAGTAATATAACTTTTATGTTAATAACCTATATTCATTATATATAAAAATATTAAGTTTTGTTATGTTATTTGTAATAATTATATTCTTATATATATATATATATATATATATATATATATATATATATATATATATATATATAGTATTTATTTGTTAAAAATAGTAATTATAATAATACTTCCATAATCTTAGTAATGGCTACCATAATAATAGTATTAATACTTTATATTACTAATAAAGGTAATAATGTTAATAATAACTCTATTAATGATAATAATATGATATTAATAATAATACTTGTAAAAATATTAATTTCACTTGTTTATGGTGGTTATGATATTAATGATTTACTAATAATAATAATAATAACTTTGTTAAAAATGCTAATATTAATAAAGATATTGTTAAAAATGATACCTTTGTTTAATAATAATAATAATAATAATAATAATAATAATAATAATAATAATAATAATAATAATAATAATAATAATAATAATAATAATAATAATAATAATAATAATAATAATAATAATAATAATAATACTAAGAGTTACAAAAGTGATACTAGTACTAATATTAATGAGAAAAAAAAATGATAACTTGTATTATATTCCATAATAATAATAACCTTAATCATAATAATATTAACACATATACTAGTAACAATATCTATATCTCGTAAATGATACCATTTAACAATAATCAACATATTAATATTAATAATACTTATAGCAATCATAATAATAATACTAATAATAATAACAATGATAATAATAATAATGATAATAATAATAATAAGAATAATAATACTTGTAATAATAATACAATACAATCAATAATGATAGTAAACATAGTAATGATTCTTAAAATATAAAAGTACCTCATAAAGAAGGAGTCCCAAAAAAAATAGCTCTCCAAACTGGGACTCGAACCCGCGACCTCTCGAACACCCGAACACACACTAAACCACTTCTCCGTTCTAACATTTCTGATTTATTTCATATTCAAATTTACTTAACTTAGTTTTCTGTGTTCCTCCTTCCTTCTTCTTCAAACCAATCGAGTAATCCAATAACCAACCACAACTACAAATTAGGAACCTGACTTATAATAAAATATGAACGAACCATTTGTGTTTCGATTTATTAGAAAAGAGAAACTCAAAAAAAAAAAAAAAAAAGCAGCCATGTTCGTCGCTGAATAATATAAAAAAAAAATTTGATTTTTCAATTGGCAACGAATTTGATAAAGGTTATAACACGAATTTGTTTTCAAATTGTTTATAGAAACTAATGGAATTGTTAATTTACCTTGAAACATTCATATGTATACGAATTTGATCAATATTCATCCGTTTGACTTTTTGACACAAAAGTTTGACTCGCGAATTCGTACTCGATACAACGAATTGAAACATGGGATTTTGAAGAAAGATTGAGTGAATGATTCCTAACAATATTGCATTTAAGGATTTTGATAATTGGTTCGTTTTGAAGTTTTTGCTAAAAAGTATATGAACAGAGATAGCGGCCTTTTTTTTTTAAAAAAAAGAAAATATTACATTCGCATCTAACACAATTTTGGACAGTTGTAATTATTAGTGAGGGTTGAGAGTTCAAAGAATTTAATTAATAATAATAAGTAATCGACTAGTTGATATAGGAGAAAGAATCAGACTTTGATATCCAGAGACAAGAGGAAGAAGTTAAAGACAAGGAAGAAGTTAAAGGGAATCAGGAATTGAGATAGATGGATAACAGATTGGAGACACAACAAAATTGTAATACAGTTTGAAAGGGATTGAAACTGCTCTCCTTGACAAAATTCGCTGGTATCATATTTACTAAGAATTAAATGTATTAATAAAAATAATTTTAGTAATAATCAATAATATTAATACTGAAATATTAATTAGTAATCATAATATAATATCTCTGTTAATAATGATAATTATGACTCTTTATGATAATACCTTATAATAATAAATAAATTTTTAATAATAATGTTAATAATGATATTAATAAAAATTTGTATTGTTCTAAAAATAATAATAATGATAACCATTAATAATGATAATGGTAATAATAAAATATAAATCTTCAAATCATAAACTTTACTATTATATATAATAATAATGATATTAATAATGATAACGATAATATTAGTATTTAAATGTATTCGATTTCATATATACATATACATAATAATATTAATCATACTAATAACAAAAAAATCATAATATTGCTAATGTTAATATTAATAATGGTGATAATAATATCAGCAATAATATATATATCAAATTTTATATCTATTATATAATGATGATATTAATACAGATATTACTATTAATATTAAAAGTTTTAATAATGTAACAATTATATTTTTATTTGCAAGTAAGATTGATGTTATTTCTTATTAACTATATAATTATATTATATATCCTATGCTGACAATTATTGGATATTGAATATTTATATGTTATATATATATACATACATATTTATTTACAAATAATTGTTCGTGAATCGTCGGGCATAGTCAAAGGTCAAATGATTACATGAACACAGTTCAAAGTTTTTGAGACTTCAATATTACAGACTTTGCTTATCGTGTCGAAATCATATGAAATTAAGTTTAAATTTGGTCGAAAATTCCCGGGTCGTCACAGTACCTACCCGTTAAAGAAATTTCGTCCCGAAATTTGAGTGAGGTGGTCCTGGCTAACAATAAAAATGTTTTCATGACAAATATGAGTTGATAAATTGATTTTTATCATCATTGAGTAATATGGATAAAATAATTCGATTATTCGAAAAATACGAATGAAGCTATCACCAAAGAGTGAAATAGGAAAGTAAAGATTCATCTTAACTTTTAACAGAGTCAGGGTTGAATTTAGAAAATAAGGTGCGTCTTAACTTTTGACGTAGGGGGTTGAATTCCGGAATTCAAAAGATTTAATGAAGATCTCCGAAATCTAAAAGATTTGATTCTTCGACGAGTAAGGAAATTAAGATCTCTATAATTAAATACGATGATCTGCCTCGATTACTCTGTCTGATATTTCCATTATAGATTAAACTCTTCCGTTCCATTATCCTCACCATTCCTATACTTTCTTTCTTAGTTCATATATCCAAAAGATCGTGAAAATGCTTAATCCAGTTCTGATCCTTGTCCTTATCCTTACTATCACAACAATCATTCTCCTTTTTCAACTTCCACCGGAGGAATCTGTTTTCTTCTACTTCGCCCTTGGGGTTATAGTGTTTTTAATTCTCCCGTGTCTTTATGTTACGATAAACATTGATATACACGGTTTGTAGTTTATGTGTTGTTATCGGGCTTTATATCTTCCCTTATACTTCGAAGTCCTTGCTCCTGTTTTCTATAATCATTGTCATCCCCAGTTAATACTCCCCCCTATTTGCTGCGATTTATACTCCAATTTCTATTTCAGAGTTTTGTCCCTTTGTTTCTTCTTCTTACGATTGGGCATCTCTTGTAATGGTCCAGAATTCGCAGATATAAGTTTCAGAATGAACATTGTTAATGTCCTAAGAAAGAAATGGTATTAGCACAATTTGACTTGTCAAATTACCAGAATTCAAGGAAAAATAGGACTATCAAGAAAAATATGTTCTTGATATGTTTATAGATTAGACAGAACATAAGATTCGTGTAACATGGCACATGATGACGTTATGATCTGTGAATCATCAAGTTCCATTAAAAACTCAGCATGACTTACTGTAATACAATCACGTTGATCAAGTGTCATTATATTATAATAACTCATGCATCAGTTTCCAACATTATTTCAATAACATTCCTATTTTAAACTCGAAAGTTTACAGAATATAGAAACTAACAGTTTCTATATGATGTAACACTGATAGCATGGAAAGAATAATGATTTCAGATAAGAATAGTTATGAAAATATCTTCAGAAATATGGAGGATATTTATAATGAAAGATACGATAATATCTTTGAATATCTAAGATCAGAGGATGATGGAGACTATTGTCTGCAAGGGTCTAGAGTAAGAAGCAAGATATTCGCTAAAGACTTCAGCAGGCATTGAATTATTTGGATTCTTTGAAGTCAAACTTATTCTTTGTGATTTGTCCACGGTTTCCTTCATAGTTTCGCATAATCCGCTTTTCGGTACTAAATTTTCTATTGAGTGTTTCCAATACTCCATTCTTTATCATCAACTTTTGGCTGTTGAGGTCATTTACAGTTTTTGTTGCTTCATTCAACTTTTTAAAATTCAGAGCATTAATTTGCAGACTGGGTGCTTTTCAGAATTTCAGAATGAAAGATCATAATTCTAAGAGGCAAATGTTATACATATATCTGTTGATGTAGATATGCTGTGAGTTTTCAAAGTACTAATTGTTGATTCCCGGTAATTGGTATGACAGTTCTTGTTATAATATGCGGATGAGTACATGATGAGATTTCAATAGATAAATATAGTGATTTGTCGGAGAGAATTAAACCAAGGAGCGACGAGGTTGCTGGTACATCTGCTGGTAATATGGTGGAATATAAAAGAATTCTCCGGTATCAAAAGGGTAATCGTATATATCAGGATTATAGTAAGGCTACTTCGAATGAAAATTCGAAGTTGACTTGCTGGAGCTGTGACAAAATTGACTACTTTGAAAAGGGATCGCAAAGTTATTTTTTTTGCTAATAAATGCCAAAGGATCTGATGCGGATACGTGTTAAACTTTTACTCAGTTGCCGAGAGTTTCTCAGGAGCAATACTATATACATAAATCTTTCCTTCCGTAGATGAAGTACGGTTGGTTCATCCTCTCGATTGAGATGTTTTCAAGAATCGTGAAAGGTTTGAACGCAGATTGTAATCGTCAAGATACAATGAGGTTTAAGATGAAATCAAGTGGCAACTTGAAGAATTGTTTAGTTTCATATGTTATAGTCAATATTTTAATTCATTTTAATTGTCCAATGTTGGTAGTTCACAGTTGATAGTCCACAGTTAGCAATTCAATAATTCATATATTGTTTAATATATAATATTCGAATTTATTAATACATACCGTGACCCGTATTCGTCTCAGACTCGATCACAACTCAAAGTATATATGTTATTGTAGAATCAACCTCAACCCGGTATAGAGAACTCGATCATTACTGCATATAGAGTGTCTATGGTTATTCCAAATAATATATATATATATATATATATATATATATATATATATATATATATATATATATATATATATATATATATGCGTCGATATGATATGTCAAAACCTTGTATACGTGTCCCGATATTTAAAGTACGTAAAATAAATACAGAAATTAAATGACGGTAAATAAAATGTGTAAAGTAAATAACAGAAATTAAATGACAATAAATAGAATTGCGATAATTAAATTGCGATAAACAAATTGCGATAAATAAATGTAATCAGTTAGCTAGGAACAGTTAGCTGGAACAGTTAGCGTGGATTCTTAACAAAATTTTCGTAGTTAATTTGTTTGTTTCTATCAAATTTTTATTTCGTCAAATGTGTTCTTCATTATGCCACTTATTGGATTCTGATAGATCAAAATCCAAATATGAAATTGAATGAAAAGGGTTATTCTGCGGTGAACGGATACGTATAACGATAGATGTAAGTAGAATAGTAAACGAATGTTGAATCAGCTTCGAAGAATGTACAGTATAACTTATTAATGTGGAATATGAATATTCCTTGAGTATTACCTACCCGTTAAAATATTTTCAATATTAACAGTTTGTACAAAAGAACTTTTAATTACAATCTTCATGAAAATATATATACATATATATTTTCTTCAGATGTAACTATAGATTTAATGAGTCAAAATGATATTAATCTCATTTGATTTATCGTTAGAACTAGAATACATAATCTCTAAAATATTAGAGATTACATAATCGGCATGAAGAACGAAGGTATTTGATGTAGAACGATACGTAGAATGATGATTACATTCGAGGTACAGAATGAGATATTGAGGCATGGATTGTTAATGGTACTGGTGCTGTTTATTGATGGTACCGTTGGTGCCGGTGATGTTGTTGAAGCTGGTACGTTTTGCACCATATTTTCCAAGGCTACAACTCAGGCGCGAAGCTCGTTGACTTCTTCCATTATTCCGGAATGATTGTCGGTCGGAACGAGCGAATGAATAAGGTTTAGAATTTTAGATAGAATATAATCGTGTCAAGCTACTCTGAAAATGAGGTTGAAAATGGTGTTTTGGATAGGTTCTCCGGTAAGTGTTTCAGGTTCATCGTCAAGAGTGCAGGTTGGTGGGTGGAAAGGATCGCCTTCTTCTCGTCTCCGTTGATTAAGTCGACTACGAACTCATCAGATGAATTGGGGATGGCTGATTGATTGATTCATTCTGGTGACACTGCTTTCGGAGCTTAGGTGAAACTCCATATCGGAATAGCTGTCGGAATCCGAGGAATTCGAACTGGTGAAGAGATTCATCTCGTACGATCAGATGAAGGATTTCCGATAAGAAATTGATTATAGGAGGTAGATTAGTACCCTGCAATACATAATTTACATATGCATATATAATACTAAAATCCCATAAGTTACGAAGGAATCTTCAGAAGCTGCGAGGCAAAGGTAACAATAACAGATAAGCTAAAATATGAATTTTGTCTATACACTATTCATGTAATCAATGCAGTAAGATGTGTCTAGACTAGGAATGATAAGCATGTAATTTCCTAAGGATGATAAACTGACGATTTCCGACAAAAATGATAAGCAAAATTTTTGACATGCAGACACGGTCGAAGTCCAGATTTACTAATGCATCCTAACGACTATCAGTTAGACACACTAATGCAAGACCTGGTTCACTAAGACCACCGCTCTGATACCAACTGTAGAAACCCGTCCTAATCCATCTGGACGAAGTCCATATCGATTATAAACGATTCACAACAGTTGATTACATCGCGAGGTACTTGACCTCTATATGATACATTTTACAAACATTGCATTCAATTTTAAAAGACAATCTTTCTTTACAATGAAAGTTGACGGCATACAAACCATTTCATAATATATCCAAACTATAAACGACTTAATAATAATCTTGATGAACTCAACGACTCGAATGCAACGTCTTTTGAAATATGCCATGAATGACTCCAAGTAATATTTCTAAAATGAGCAAATGCACAGCGGAAGATTTCTTTCATACCTGAGAATAAACATGCTTTCAAGTGTCAACCAAAAGGTTGGTGAGTTCATTAGTTTATCATAAATAATCATTTCATAAATTTAATAGACCACAAGATTTCATATTTCCATTTCTCATAAACATACGTCCCATGCATAGAGACAAAAATATCATTCATATGAATTGAACACCTGGTAACCGACATTCACAATATACATATAAGAATATCCCCATCATTCCGGGATCCTCCTTTTGACATGATATAAATTTCGAAGTACTAAAGCATCCGGTACTTTGGATGGGGCTTGTTGGGCCCGATAGATCTATCTTTAGGATTCGCGTCAATTAGGGTGTCTGTTCCATAATTCTTAGATTACCAGACTAAAAAGGGGCATATTCGGTTTAATAATTCAACCATAGAATGTAGTTTCGATTACTTGTGTCTATTTCGTAAAACAGTTATAAAAATTGCGCATGTATTCTCAGCCCAAAAATATAAAGGGTAAAAAGGCAAATGAAACTCACCTAATGTATTTTGTAGTAAAAATACATATGACTATATTGAACAATGCAGGGTTGGTCTCGGATTCACGAACCTATATTATTCATATATATATATATATATATATATATATATATATATATATATATATATATATATATATATATATATATATATATATATATATATTAAATCATGTACTTGTAGTCAAACAATTATATATATTATTAGTAATATAACTTTTATGTTAATAACCTATATTCATTATATATAAAAATATTAAGT